>NC_073382.1:72437552-72737552 GCF_028641065.1 Leucoraja erinaceus
GTGGACAAAAGTGCTGGAGAAACTCAGCGGATGCAGCAGCATCTATGGAGCAAAGGAAATAGGCAACGTTTCGGGCCTATTTCCTGATGTCAGCCTGAAGAAGGGTTTCGACCCGAAACGTTGCCTATTTCCTTCGCTCCATAGATGTTGCTGCATCCGCTGAGTTTCTCCAGCACTTTTGTCCACCTCCGGGAGACCCTTCCTCAGACCGGATTGGATTGCCTGTCTCATTCCAATTTCCTTTTCCACTGTTTCAAGATAACCCATTTCTGACACTGGGTAACAACATATCCTTCTGAATATGCAATCAGAAACAATCGCACTATCCTGGACCCTCCTCGTTTTCCTGTCTTAATTCTAAACAAATCTCACCACATTATTCATATTAGAAATCCCATTCAGAGTAAATCATAACTCATTGAGGTATAGAAATCATTTTTTTGTGAAACTAGTTTTGACAGATTACAAATCAATGCCTGCTGTGAAATAGTCCAAAACCAGGTCAAAAAGACACACCTACACATACTACCAGACACATGTCATGCACAATGACTGCAAATAACAGTGAACACTGCACTGTCCCTGCAGAAACACCCTGTTCTCACACCTAGGACATCATCTCTTGCCTTATATGGCACATCCACTAAGATGAAGAATTATATTCCATTATAATCTTTCATTTTGTGCCCCAGCGTATTGGCCATTTCCCTTTCCCTTGACTCTCAGTCTGAAGAAGGGTCTCGACCTGAAACGTCACCTATTCCTTCTCTCCAGAGATGCTGTCTGACCCGGCGAGTTACTCCAGCTTTTTATGTCTATCTACTGCCAAAACACCATTGGTTTCAAATCAGGTGGTGATGCGCGTGGCAGTCTCTCCAGCAGCTTGTCTGTCATTTCGACTTTTTTGTTTATTTAGTATGTCTAAATGTATGTGTTAATGTCTCTCGGTATGTTATTATGTGGGGGTGGTGGGTGGGATTAAGGGGAAACCGTTTCCTGTCACTTACCTCGGTGGAGATGCGACTTTTTTCCTAATCACATTTTCGCCTCCCCCCGCAGCCTAATAACTTGGATTGGAGCGACCTTTCCTGGAGAACAGCCAAGAGCTTCAGCAGCAGGCGTGGCGCAGACTTCCATCGCGGAGCCAGAAGAAAGACTCCGACCGCCGGCCTGCTGACTTTAACATTGTTTAGCCGCGATCTGCGGAGCTCCAAGTAGCAGGCATGGAGTGGACTTTACCATCCCGGAGCCAGGGATCCCTTGCTGGGGATCGCCGGAGAAGAGCTCCGACCGCTGGCCTGCCTGCGGCCTATAACATCGTGAAGCCGCGGTCTCCGGTAAGAAGGTGGCTGATTCGGGCACTGCAAGCCGCCGAGTGGGTTCCATCTGTCCCGACGTCGGAGCTTCGATCATCCCGACAAGAGGGCATGTACATCGGGCCGTCCGTAGCGGCGACTGCGGAGGGTCAAGGCCCCAAACATGGGTGAACAAAAGGAGGAAGACTGACTGAACAGTGATCACTCTGGTGGATGTTTATGTTAAATTCTATTGTTCTTTTAATTGTATGGCTGCATGGTAACTCAAATATCACTGTACCTTAATTGGTGCATGTGACAATAAATGTGAACTTGAATCTGAATCAAATGAGGGGTCAAATGCTGCTTCAGGAGAACTATAGGGCAAAGTTTCCTTGAACAACATGAGTGGGCAGATGCAAGGCAGATGCAGTTTAATGTGGATAAATGTGAGGGTATCTACTTTGGTGGCAAGAATAGGAAGGCAGATTATTATCTGATTGGTGTCAGATTAGGAAAAGGGGAAGTACAATGAGACCTGGGTGTGTCAGTCAGTGGAATTAAGCATGCAGGTACAGCAGGCAGTGAAGAAAGCTAATGACATGTTGACCTTAATTGCGAGAGGATTTGAGTTTAGGAGCAAGGAGGTCCGAGTGCAGTGAGACCACACCTGGAGTATTGTGTGGGATTTTGGTCTCCTAATTTGAGGAAGGACATTATTGCTATTGAGGGAGTACAGCACAGGTTCACCAGGTTAATTCCCGGGAGTTAGATTTAGCTCTCAGAGCTAAAGGAATCAAGGGATATGGGTAAAAAAGCAGGATGATCAGCCTTGATAGTATGGAATGGCAGTGCTGGCTCGAATGGCGGAATATGTCTATGTTTACCTAATGTTTTCTATGTTTTCTATGTTTTTTCTATAGACAACACTAATCTTACAACCAATTGATTGAATTAAAGTTCTGTAGTCCTGCCAAACACAAGCCCAGGTGGACATTGGGAATTGAACGGCTCATAATATTGGTATTGGTTTATTATCGTCACATGCACCGAGATAAAGTGAAAACGTTTGTTTGGGTGCTATCCAATTAAATCAGATAATACTATACATGAATACAAAGTATACACAAATATAACAGGTAGAGCAAAGAAAATAATAGATTTTCAAATGGAATAGAGATTTAAAGTAGAGATTTGATCGTAGATACTATTCTGGGACCATTACCACAAGTCAGTGCCATCATGCCTCAGATCAATCATGGGGTACATGACCTATTTACGGCTGAAACTGCCAGCATCGTTTTATATGAAAGATCTGTTGCTATTATTTGGCAAGAAGGTCGATTTGCATTTGGTGGCCTCAGTCTGAATGCTGGAGTTTTATTTGGTTTTCATCCAAAGTTTCTCAGTCACAGGGATCAAAGGGAGGAGGGGTCATGGCGAGCATTCACGTCCTTAATGTTGGAGGAGCCCAGCATGCAAGTAACAAGGGCAAGGATGAGAATTTTGCAAGCATCTTCACATATAACAGCCAATTCAATTTACTCAGCAGACTGAAAAAGGGTCTCCATTCCTTCTCTCCAGACATGCTGATTATCCAGCTGAATTACTAAATCTGTTTGTGTCTATCTTCCATTTAAACCAGTATCTGCAGTCCCTTCCTACACAGACCAATTTACTCAGTCTGCAATTAAAAAATGAAAGCTTCCTCTGGACACAGCAAAATCTGTCGATTAGCACAAGGCATATGAATCGATAAAGTTCCTATTTAAATGTACACGGTTTACTTTTTAAAGATATTTGCTTTTGAGATCAATATTTAAGGTGGAAATTAATTTAAATTTGTTCAAGGGCCAATTCATCTATATGTATTGAACACTTTCTCCTCATTTTGCCAGTCTCAGTTTGATTTGTTTCGGCCACTAGAGGGTGTCAGATTTCCACAGGAAGAAAATACCACACATTTCAGATTTCGTCCATCATGTTAATTAATACAAACTCATTGATCTCAGATGACTTGAACCCAACTATCACAGATTAAAGTTTGCCTTCTAAACCAAGCTAAATATGTTCAGAAAAGTGTGGTGCTTACCAATGGTGCAATTGTACTTCAACTCAATAACACGCTATATTTGTCCAAATTAAAAGTGATGGTTAGAAGATAATTTGGTTGGGAGAGTAAATTTGATTGGTGCTGAAAATTAACTGGAAGCCAAGTCTCTCAAATAAAGCATATAAATTGTATGGGATTCAGAGACTTCCTGGAAGTGACGTGTGAAATTTCCATGGGTACATGGTAGCAACGGAAGCTTCACCTTCACAGGGAAGTATGTCATTTCACAGCTGCTTCAGTTTCACTTTAGTTTATTGTCACGTGTACCGAGGTACAGTGAAAAGCTTTTGTTGTGTGCTATCCAGTCAGCAGAAAGACAGCACATGATTACAATCGATCCATTTACAGTGTTTAGATACATGATAAGGGAATAACGTTTAGTGCAAGGTAAAGCCAGCAAAGTCTAACCAAGGGCCACCAATGAAGTAGATAGTAGTTCAGCACTATTAAATAAAATCACTTGTGGAGATCTGACGTGGTGTGATGTGATCTGGGCCTCTTCCCTTAAATCTTGACTTGAATGTATTCGATAATGTATTGGATTTGAATGTATTCGATAATTTAGTGTCCAGAAAATATTGTGGTAGAGAATTTCAAAGATTCACAAACCCCTGAATGAGAACGTCCCTCAAATTTTACTTCGGAGTCACGTGAGTGACTACGTGAAGACCCCGTCCAGTACGCGTGCGTGTCATATCGTCTATCGCATTGTGTGACGACTGGCAGGGTGAACGTGATTCTCCTGCCAGCAACAGACCTGAGGTAAGTTTTTTTTTAAACTTTCAGGTTAAATCTTCTTGCAGGAACCTCTACTTAGAGGTCCCGGAGTGGCCTCAACGTAATCCCTCATAAAATAAAATCCCCTAACGTAATCCCTCAACGTTACTCCTCATAAAATAAAGATCAAACTTCAAACTGGTAAGTTCTCATTTAATCTTACTATTTCTATCTCCAAAGGATGACCCATATCTTAAAACAATGTTCTCTTAGTCTAGGTTCTCCCACAAAAGAAAAATATCCTACAAAAGAAAAATATGAAGGTTTAATAAAGTAAGAAAAGGAAGGATGTGACAGGATTTACGTAACTACTATCGAGCGAGTTCCATGCGGCATAGAGGGTGTAGCAGAGAACCTAAGAAGCAAATTAGAGAGGCAAAAAAGAGGTTATGAAATATCATGGACAAGTAAGATTAAAGGGAATCCCAAAATTTTATTAGATAGATAGATAGATAGATAGATAGATAGATAGATAGATAGATAGATAGATAGATAGATAGATAGATAGATAGATAGATAGATAGATACTTTATTAATCCCCTTTTCAGGGAAATTCAGATGTCCTTGCAGCACACTAATAAAAATACAACATAACATTAAAGAAGAAATTTAACATTAAAACATAAAAACATCCAGAAGTCACAAAGTCCAGTCCTCTTTCACTTGTCCACCGATAGTCGGGCCTATTGAGGCCTCTGCAGTCACCGCTACGACGGCCCGATGTTTTAGGCCCTCTCGCCAGACGATGGTGCTCCGGTGTCGGGTGAAGCCTCTCAGCGGCTTGGGAAACCTGGAACGGCCTCTTCCTTACCGGAGACCGCGGCTCCCGAAGCCATCAGGTCGCGCTGGTCAGAGCTCCAACACTGGCGATGTTAAAGTCGGCGCCGCCGCCCGCGGCTGGGCGCTCCACAGACCCGCAGCTCCGCGATGTTCCAAACGGCGGACTCAGCATTCCGGAGCTCCAGCACGGCGACCCGGGCAAGGCATCGCCCGCTCTTTTTTAAAATATTATTTCTTTATTTTTATTTTTATCAAAACATTTATTCAATTATTAAAAAATAATATTTACACAACAAGCCAGAACCCACCACCACAATACAATACAAACATATATCCATAATAAACTACTATACAACTATGATACAATCCTTATTGAGGATACATCCAACACCCTGCGGAGCCCAGCGGTCCCGGAACTCCCTCAGGGTGCCCGTGGACAGGGCGTATTCCCTTTCTAACAACACCCGGGCACGGACATATCTCCAGAAAAGGGGCAGGCAGCCGGCCCTCCGCCGCCTGCCACCTTGACTCGTGGATGGCCAGCTTGGCCAGGCCCAGGAGCAACCCAACCAGAACGTCTTCAACCCTACACTCTCCCCTACACACAGGGTGTCCAAAGATGAGGATGATGGGTGAAAAATGCAGCCAGAAGGCAAGGAGCAGCCCCTTTAGGCATTCAAACAGTGGCTGCAGCCTCACGCACTCCATGTACACGTGGTACACAGATTCCTCCAGCCCGCAAAAGTGGCAGGCGGCTGGCGAGTCTGTGAACTGCGAGAGAAACAGGTTGCAGGGAACACCTCGGTGCAATAACCTCCACTCCAAGTCCCCAATATAGAGGGGGAGAATCCCTCACGACCGGAAGGCAACACCGACCGCCACTTGGTGTCCGGATGGTAGAACAGGGTGAGGAAGTGCAGGGTGTGGAGGAGGAGCCAGTATAGGACAAGCCTCCCTGCATCTTGGAAGGAGATGAAGGGTATCGAGCAAAAGGCGGCTCAAATTGTGTGGGACCAGCTCCGAGGCTGTTTCAGTGGGTGGAGTACCAAGCTGTTGCAAGTAGAACAGGAAGCCGTATTTTCGTGTATGTATTTGCTCATTCCTGGTCAATAAAACATGTTTTGGGCACGGGCAAGCATAGCCTCAGTACCTGGGTGGTTGCTGTGGATGTCTTTGTATAATTCATCTTGCCGGGATGAGGAAATCACAACCTTGTGACACCTTGATAATGATCCCGTTTTGTATCACCAGTTCATCGTGAACTAAGAAGAATGGCTGTATATCTAATGATGTGTTAGATTGTTTTGTGGGCCAACCACTCTTGAAAATTGGGGAAAGCAGCTGTTGCGTTCTGTCAGCAGCTATGTGTTCCGCAAGGCGAAGCAGTCATTCCGTGAGAACGAAGTCGCCTTTAAGTACAGCAAGCTTGTCGCACTCAAAAGGATGTTGTTCGCAGGATGCCCGTGGCGCTCGAGAGAGAGTTTCGGCGCTGAGCATATCTTCGCCCTTTTTGTAAATAATCTGGAAATCAAAACGCTGGAGCTGCATCATCATGCGCTGCTATCGTGCAGGCGCTGCATGAATAGGCTTGTTCAGGATGGTGACCAAGGGTTGGTGGTCAGTTTATGTATACAGGTGCACAACCTTTTATCCGAAAGCCTTGGGACCAGACACTTTTCGTAATTCAGAATTTTTCGGCTTTCGGAATGGAAGATTTTTAGCGTAGTGGTAGAGTGCTCGGCTCATATCCGCAAGGTCGCGAGTTTGCGCCACGATCTCAGCAGTTACTCAATCGCGAGTTTGAGTCTTCAATGTAGTTTTTTCTTGCAGAATAGGAGAGAATAGGGAGGGTTAGGCTGGGATCATAGGGCGGGAGACAAGTGTAGGAGAGGTGTACTGACTGTGTGGGCAGAACTTTGGAAGTGATTGCCCACCATTCTCAAAAGCCGCTGTGTCTCCCTGTCCCTCCAACTCCAGAGGAATCCGCTCCCCGATGGGCCGCTACGGCGACAAGTGGCAGTTCGCCCACAGGCCGAGCTGCGCCCCCTCATCCGCAACCCGGGTTCCTCTGGAGTTGGAGCGGGGCTGGGCTAGAGTTGTTGCTGGCTGTGAGTCTCTGGGATCTCCGTGCTTGCAGTGGGCCTGGGGGTCAGTGTCCCGATGAGGGGGCGCAGTTCGGGCTGTGGGCAAACTGCCTCTTGTCTCCATAGCGGCCCATCGGGGAGCGGCTTCTGGTGGTCCTGACGTCTCTCAGCTCCTGTCCAGGGGGGTGGCCGGAGACAGGTACATGGATAGGAATGAATTTGACAGATGTAGACCAAATGCAGGGAATGGGACTAGCTCAGCTGTAAAACATGGTTGGCAAAGATAGGTTTTGCCAAAGGGACTGTTTCCATGCTGTATGACTCTACGACATGCTTTCCAATATGGGAATTAAAAGAGAAAACGGGAGAAATGTTCAGCAAGCTAGGCCATATCTGTGAGAAGAGAATCAGAGTAATGTTTCAAATCAATTGCACTTTGATTTCCATGCTAGGTAATGGACTATGGGGTAAGGATATGCCATTGCATACAACTGCATTACAATGTCATTATCTGACAAATGTCTTTAGTCAGAGGTGGTGGATCTGTGGAATTCATTGCCACAGAAGGCTGTGGAGGCCATCAATGCATATTTCTAAGGCAGAGATAGATAGATTATTGATTAGTACAGGTGTTAGGGGTTACGGGGAGAAGGCAGGAGAATGGGGTTAAGAGGGGAAGATGGATCAGCCATGATTGAATGGCGGAGTAGACTTGATGGGACGAATGGCCTCATTCTGCTCCTATCAGATGAATTTATGAAATTATGAATGTTGTCTGGAATTAGGCAGGACTTCTTTTTCTAATCTGTCTTGCTTGTGCATTGAGCTTTTTGATGATTCCATATAACTTAATTTAATTTCAGCTTTAAATTGTAAATATTGTGTCCCCGGGAAAGATGTAGGCATAAAAAGGGTGAAGATCCCAGGCAATAGAGGCACGCATTTCACAGCTTTTGCATACTATCTTCTGTGTAGGAAGAAACTGCAGATGCTGGCTTAAACCGAAGATAGACACACAATGATGGAGTAACTCAGCGGGACAGGCAGCATCTCTGGAGAGAAGGCTATCTTCTGCTCAGACTCGATGTCAGTCTGCAGATTAATGACTAGATGAAATTAACCCAGGGGTGGGGTGAACGGGTGGGGTCAGAGTGAATCACAACTCGATTCACTCTGGTGAAACCCCGTGCATTGGCGAATGGTCAGAAATATATTTTGTTCTCTTCACCATTAAATCCGATTACCTAGAGATACTGGGAATATGCTGGAGTTGCGGTGCCAGCACTCACTTTCCTTAATACCGCTACACTAGGGATGAGACCGTCATCCATCGACATCTGGAATGTACATTTGCCAAGAAAGTCTGAGAGGAGATAGAGAGGTCTTCACCAAACCTCATTCCAACAGCTTCATAACGCTGGAATTCATGAGCTGTTACCAGGAAGCAGTCTAAGAGTTATTGGAAGATTGTCAACTCAGTGAAAGACCCATTGTAGTCTATGGAAACTTGCCGATCTTCCAGTGCAATAAGCCACATAGAGGCACATTCCCAGGTCCAGGGCTCTGTGCGTATATTCACGTGGAAGCTGGTGAAGCCACTGTAAAGAGTCTATGGGGAGAGACCTTAGTTTAGGAATGTTACAACATTTTGAGATTTTAAAAATCAAGCCTGTAATTTATCCCATCAGATAAAGTATAAAAAAACCTTTAATTTTATACCTAATTCACTTTCATATTTTCAGAATTAAAAATGTTATGGCCATTTTCATACTCGGAAATTAGCAACTTATTTCCTATTGCTTTTCCATTGACTTAACACAAAAGCTGTGATCGAGGACAGTGAAAAGCCTATAACCTTCTTAAAAATTAAGAGAACTGAATGAAATGTTCAGTTATTATAGATTGAAGCATTCATAAAAACATATAAAACATCTTCCTTGGATGACCTAAAATTAAAGCATATAATTAGTTAGTTACCTAATTGTAGCTAATTACAAAATTGACCGTTGTGACGGAAATAGTAATAAACACCCAGACTGCCTTGAAAATCCAAAAATGTGATATTCTCAAAATCAGAACTTTAATATTATTGTGTTATATGCTGTAACAGATAAATAAATTATAATTTCTAGCAATAGACCAAGTCTTTATGGAGAAGATCAGTTGCTAGCTGGTACATTGGCATTTCATGATCAGTAGCATCATCATACTCCTCAGATTGTAACCAATAAGCAGCGCTGTACACCTTGTTTTTCCTCAACTTTTCAATGTTGGCATTGTAAACTACAGGTTTTTGCTCTTCAAACCACACATGACATGCCTTTCTGCCCACTACTTTCCTATTAATAACGTCCTGTAGATCATCACATTTGGAGTAGTTCAAATTTGGATAATCTCTGCGAATGTTGTCTAAATCAGTCTCTTTTGCAGGGCATTTGGATTAACAATTTTGCATTTCTTCTTCGGAGATATCTGTTTAAAATGTAAAGGAAAAAAGACACTGAACAGCATTAACAGAAACAAGTTATTATTTCCAGTTTTAGAAAAACGGTAGAAATGATATAGTTAAACGCTAAAATAAATAGTAAACACCCAACAAAAAATTCATATTCATCAGTTTCATCAAATCAATTAAATTCATCTAAATTCAATTACTAGATCTAAACATCTACCCATTTAAGAAAAGGCTAAAATATTTAAATAGCCTAAGTATCCAAATAACAAACTGATCCCATTCACACAAGAATTCACAATATAACATGATTTTTAAATCTCACTGTCATGAACTTATATGCCAAATGGAAGGAATTTAATGGTTAATTCCCATAAATTAATCCAGAAACATCCACTCTCAATATAATCAAAATTATTATTTTTTGCACAATACATGTGACTAAAACTATTGTGGATATTTAGTATAAAAATGTTGATCATGGACAGACAATAACACAAAATATAGATGATTTAGATACTCTTATGACATGATTGTCCAAACAAAAAGAGGATTTTAATCATCTTGAGAGTGGGTGTTTCTGGAATGTGATCGATTGGAACGTTGAACTTTTGGATCGTTGGAACTTTTCACACAGAGAGTGGTGAATCTCTGGAATTCTATGCCACAGAAGGTAGTTGAGGCCAGTTGGCTATATTTAAGAGAGAGTTAGATGTGTCCCTTGTGGCTGAAGGGATCAGGGGGTATGGAGAGAGGGCAGGTACAGGATACTGAGTTGGATGATCAGCCATGATCATATTGAATGAAGGTGCAGGCTCGAAGGGCCAAATGGCCTACTCCTGCACCTATTTTCTATGTTTCTATGTTTCTATGTTGCCGTTGCCGTAAACTTTAAGCCTATAACGGCAGGCAAGACACGGCCGATTCACATAGGGCCTAAACAACATTTTCGCATCATAAGATTAAACTAAAGCCACCGCAAGAAGCAAAATTATACGTGAAATAAATGACAAACCTTTTGTTTTGTCCTGATATTGTGATCCATGACGTTGAAGGTGTTGAGAGTGTTAGAATACACTTATTTACTTTAACCCAGCGATTAAATTGTCCAGCGATTAAAAAAAAAAACGGGAACGGAAGTCCGATCGATTTTTCTTCATCAACTAGCAGTCCGAGGAAATCCATCTCCGACAAGCATTACAAACCTGCATTTTAATCCTCCCCCCCCCCCCTCAAAGGCTCCTTAGTCGCACACAAAGCCAGTGGCAGATCTGGAGCGCCGCTGATGGTAGGTTTTGTGACATTGCTACTTCGTTTAATGACCTCCTGCGACCGCTGTAACCTGTGTACAAGCCACATGGCATCTTCGCTTATGGAAAGGAAAATTAATGTCATGCTGATGTAAGGTTAACCATGCCAATAAATTAAGTGGGTAGAAGCAATCTTGCATATAGCATCATTCCCCATAATAATAACATTACTGTAAGAGAGTGAAAGGAATTCAGAAGGAGAAAATGCTGGAGGGATTCAGCAAATCAGGCAGCATTTGTGGAGAGAGTAACTAGTTAATGTTTTGGGATAGGGAACCGTCCTCAGAACTCAGTCCCTTATAATCCATAATTTTGCTAAATTCTTAATTTCCATTGGCAGGCATGGCACATGTTGTTATGAATGGAAATAGATGAATATGTTGTAATTATAAATCTACACATTTTAGGAATAAAGCATTTAAAAAAAATAAAAGAAAGATGGTGCATGTAAGTAATTTTAGGCATTCCCATTCACGTTACAGCCAAGCAGTAAATTGCATATTACAAATCAGTCACAAAACATAAACAAAAACATACATCACACCATCGCGGAAATGAAATTTACTTAGAGAGCTGTTAAATTATGAACATATTCTGTTTGCTCAGCTAATGCCTCTATTAAAATAGCAGAGAAAGAAATGATACATAAATTGGCAAAATAACTTCAGCTAGAGCACCAAAGCTCATTTACAATCCAAATGAATAGATACAAATACATGCACCAGCCAAATGGACATAACAGTTGTGAAGAAGCTGTAACTCCAGATACTGTTATAAGGATCTAAACTCACACATGTCAAATATTATATAGACTCTAATTTTATAATACTAAAATCCTGATTAATGGTAAGAATCAGATGGCACAGCAGTTCATTGGATATAAGGCTTTGAAAGGTCGAACAAATTGGCCATACATTTATTGGTTCAGCTTGCTTCTTTTTGCTCGGCGTGACCTATGAAGCATGTAATGTGGTGTGCATTTCGCACTCATAGTTTTTTGTTTATGTTTTCACTTTCCAAATGCTCCCATTTCCTCATTGACCAGATAACCTGATTTAAATTTATCCCCACTGTCACCCCATCTCTACCACATCAGAGACATTCTCCCTTCCCTCATCCTCCCTGAAACTTAACAAGTTTCTTTTGTCTCTTTCCCGGTTCTGATGAATGGCCTTTGAGCTGAAATATTGACCCTGGTCCTCATTCCACTGATGGATGTTACCTGACGCTTTGGGTAGTTCTAGCATTCTCTGATTTATTATTAAAATCTTGCCATCTGTAGTGCTTTTGACTTGTGTTGTTCTTTCCCCATAGGCTTATCAATCACATAGCCAAAGGACAGAGAAATTGATTATTATCAGGAAATAAAGTGGTACACATACCCCTGTATACGTTGATAGCACCGAAGCAGAGATGCTTCTACAAGTTCCTAGGAGTAAATATGACCAGTAACTTGTCCTGGACTCACCATATTGAAACAATGGCCAGGAAAGCACACTAATGTCTCTATTGACTTAGAAGGCTAAGTGGGTCCCCAAAAACTCACACCCACTTCTACAGATGTGTCGTAGAATGCATTTTATTGGAATGCATCACAGCATGGTTTGGGAATAGCTCCATCCAAGGCCGTAAGAAACCAGAGAATTGAGCACATAGCCCAGGTCACACAAACCAACCACCCTCCATTTAAAAATTCTACTGTAAACCCATCTAAACCGGGAGCTTTACCAAAATTCATTGAAAGGATTGCTTTCTGTATTTCTTCTTCCGTGATGGGTTCGTCTAACAACAGAGATTCATTATGTGGTAAATTTGGTAAGTTCAGTTTCTTTAAAAACTCATGCATTATATTGGAATCAGTAGGAAATTCTGATTGGTATAGGGAGGTATAAAATTCCTGAAAGGATTTATTAATTTCGTCATGGTCTACAGTTAGTGTACCATCCCGTTTACTCACTTTAGTAATCTGACGCTTGGCCGGCACTGCTTTCAACTGATTAGCGAGTAATTTACCAGATTTTTCGCCATGTATATAAAATTGCCTTTTGGTTTTAAGTAGCTGGTTCTCAATCAGTGATACTAATAACAAATCATATCTCAATTGAAGTTCAACTCGTTTCTTATAGAGTTCTAAACTAGGAGCTTTTGAATATTTTTAATCAATTTCTTTAATCTCGTCAGCCAATGTACCTATTTCTTTTTGAGTTTTTTTTTTAATCCCGCGGAGTATGAAATAATTTGTCCACGAATATATGCCTTAAAAGCATCCCAGACTACGCCATTGGATATTTCTTCAGTAGATTTGTTCAAGAAGTAAAAAGCAATCTGATCTTTAATAAAACTAATAGTTTATCTTGAAGCAAAGTAGCATTAAATCGCCATTGTTTAGCACTAAACTTGGAATCAGGTAGTTTGATTGATAGTTTCAATGGTGCGTGATCAGAAATAGCAATTGCATCATACTCACATGCAGTGACCAATGAAACTAGCCGAGAATCTATTATAAAGTAGTCAATCCTAGAATAACTATGATATACATGAGAAAAAAAATAAAATTATTTGTCATTTGGGTGTAAGAATCTCCAAACTTCTAACATTCCAGAGTCAATAATAATAATAATAATAATGTTTATTTATATAGCACTTTTCAACAAAACCAGTATTTGAACCAAAGTGCTTTACAGAGATTGATTAAATTAATTGAACAGATCAATTGCAATAAATCCATACAAAAAAAAAAAAAAAAAAATTAAAGTAAAAAAGAATCAATAAAACTAGCTGGAAGCACATGATCAGATGTAGATCTGTCAATCAAGGGGTTCAGACAGCAGTTGAAATCTCCACCCATTATTAAAAAGTGTTCATTTAAATTAGGAAAGGATGCAATTAACTGTTTAAAAAACTCAGGGTGATCAATATTTGGTGCGTAAACATTCACCATAGCAACTTTTTGCTTATAAAGAACACCGGTAATCACCAAAAATCTGCCATATGGATCAGAAATTGTTTCATAATGAACAAATGGAATTGTCAATAAAAATAGAGACTCCTTTCACCTTAGCCTGTGAATTTGAATGAAACTGCTGTCCTCTCCAAAACTTGAAAAATCGTTGATTGTCATCTTGCCTTACATGAGTTTCCTGAACAAAGATACTGAGCATTTAGTCTGCGAAGAGTTTTAAAAAATGTTTTCCTCTTAATGGGATGGTTCAAGCCATTCACATTCCATGAAAGGAAGTTAATAACTTTATTCATATTGCTTGTAAAAATCATGTGGGATGTAAAGGGTTAATTTCTTAAAGCCTAATAGTGCATGATACTGGAAGAAGAAAAATCTAGGACGGAGCCAGCAATGATGACATTTCAGACATTTTTGTAGTTCAGATTTTGCACAAATGAAGAACACTAAATAAGGAACATGAGAACACCCCCCCCCCCCTATAAAGCCCGAAACTGACCATTAGACAGTCAGTAAGCTACCTAATCCCTTCCCTACCCCCATCTCTCCTAGCAACCGCACCCGACATAGAGAAGATCATATTTTGCCACTCCATAGCCATAACACGATTATTGTTGTCGTTTGAAAGAGAGAAAAAAATACAAGCTGGCAACGGAACTGAAGAGTGAGTGCTACATATTATTATCCAAGGTCAAAATATGAAAAACTGGAATTGCATTTCCTTAATTTGTCTAACGACAGGGGAATACAAATTAACAAAGAAATTCTTAAAAATCAGTATACATAAAAGAAATAGGAACAGTAAATCTCCAATTATAACTTAATCAGCTATCAATTACTCCCCTTTACCCTCGTAACTCTTGAGGATTGTTAAAAAATCGAGTGTTACCATTGAAAAGTCGTATACGCAGTCTAGCTGGATAAAGTAAGGCTGGGCACAGCTTTTTCTTGAACAGATCAGAGATTACATTATGAAAGGACTTTCTTATTTCCAAAAGCTCGTAACTATAATCAGGAAGAAACCGAAACTTGCATCCTTCATATTCAACCCCGCACAACTTTTTTTTGCTGCCTGGAGAATATTCTCCTTCATTTGCAAAAAGTGAAACCGAATAATCAAGTGTCTTGGTTTATTACCAGATTTCTTCCCAATCCTGTGTGCATTATCCAAAAATGGAAGATTTTCATTGTGCTCAATGTTGAAAGTCTGCGTTCTGATAAAACAATTTTGTCTACAATCACAAAGTGCTGGAGCAACTCGACAGGTAGATAGTGATACTCTTGAGCATTATAATAATGTTAATATTACTGTGAAGAAGTGAAATAAACTTAATTCATCATTTGGGGAAATCCTTAAAGTTAATTAATGGGAATGTGCTCCATGAGCACCAGTGATTGGTGCTGTAAGTTTAGTGGAAAGTTGATGGAAAGATCATCTACTGTCTATCTCTTTTCAAAGTCTTTGCTGAAATGCGGGAAGACAATAATGAGCTTATCTGAAGAAATTCCACAATAAGTATGATATATTAAAACTTTGTTTCTGTACATTACATAAAATCTGTACAATTGATTTACAACACATCTTTTTTACAATCAGTGAATGATTAGAATACAAAATACTGTGCCTTGCCCAAATTTATTACTGGATTATATTACTGCTGAAATTCCTCTACTCAAATCACTAAATCACCCCACTCTAAGATAAAAGGTCAGGTTGACACTCTGGTACAGTATGAATAAAGGTCTTGACCTGAAACATCACATATCCATGTTCTTCAGAGCTGCTACTGAACCCACTGAGTTACTCCAGCACTTGGTGTCTTTCTGTTCCAAGTCAATGAACCAAATGTCCCTCTTTCAGCCAAACTATTAAACTGAGGCCCTTTCTACCAACTCAGATAATGGAGCCATATATCATCTGAAGAATAACAAGGAATTCTCATAATATCCAGGCCAACGTCTATCCTTCAATCAACACCACCAAACCCATTAAATTGGCAATTGTTCCTTTTGTTGATTGTGGAGCTTTGCTGTGCATAACTTGGATACTGCATTTCCTACTACAATAGAAGGCTGAGTGAAATCTAATCAAGTATAAAGCCTCTTTGTGATGTGTAAAGCATTGCATAAAACAATTTTTTGACATAAGGCAATATCTGTGCAATATCAACATTTTAATTGAATTGCACTTTCTGGCCTTGAAATGTGAAACACATACCAACATTAATGCCTTAATTCTGTGGTGAGAAGGATGAATAATAATTGTATAATCATTATGGGGTTAAGGAGAAAGCTTTCCTTGATATTAATAGCACAAGAGTCAAACAATTGCACAGCTCAGTGCGCAGGAAGAATTGATTGCAGATTTATCAGACAGCGTTGGATGAGGTTATTTAGTAGTGGGCCATCACAAAATCCTTTTTATGATTTTATTTCAAAAAGTAACATGTGATGCTTTCCTCAGAAGTTCAGAAAAAATGCCTTGTGTCTGAGAGCAGTTCGAAGACCAAATTTATTTCCCACGATTACTGTAACAGTTATTTAAAAACCTACTGATGTCATCTGAGACCTCTGGTGCTCTGATGAGAAAAATCAATGTAATTCTTATCTGAAAAAAAGAACCTCGTTAGCATGGCAGATCAATCCTGAGAGTCTTCGGTTATTGCCATGTTTCCATCTACTCATGCTCTATCACTGATTTAAATAATTAAATATTACAGGACGCACATCGGCACAAGGATTATGCATTTTAAAATGCATCAAAGAGGACAGTCATTCTCGTGGAAATATATCTTTGCCCCAGATTCTTCACTATTTCATCAAAGAAAAGTTTTACATTGCGTGAGAAGAAGACATACCATATGACACTGCTGACAAACAGGAGAATAATAGAGATTCAGCCCATTGTGTCCACGTTGACCATTTTACCCATCTATACATCTATTTGCCTGAATGCAGTCTGTATTCTTCTGTGCTTTGCCTGTTTAAGTGTCTGCCTAAATGTCTCGAAAACTTAGAGATTCTATTTGATTCCTCTGGTATCGTCCCAGATATCAAACATTATCTGTGTAAAAATCGTACCCTTTAAAACAATACTTCTTATAATTCTGTACCTCTATCAGATCAGCCATCAACCTTCTTTTTGTATTGTATTGTATTGTATTTTAATGACCACACAGCCAGGCTGGTGGAATTTGTTATCAGTACAGCTCGGTACAGGTTCCAACATTTCATCAAACATTAAACATATAGCATAGGTATACATACAAACAGACGCATTACATAATACATAAGGGCCATGCTTATTCTTATTCCTCACCGTACAGTGTTTAAAATGTTAATTGCAGTGGGAATGAAACTGTTTTTAAAGCGGTTTGTTTTTGAGGCAATTGTCCTGTAGCGCCTCCCAGAGGGCAGTAGCTGAAAGGCATAGTGTGCAGGGTGAGTAGGATCAGAGATGATCTTGCGGGCTCTGTGTAATGTCCGTTTGTGGTAAAGTGATTCAAGGGATGGATTCTTAACTCCAGGGAAAACAAACCCAGCCCATCCAGTCTAAAGTCCTCCAATCAAAGCTGAATCTATACTGCACAATATCTATATCTACATATTATATATATATATAATCTATATCTACAGATTATAGTGCATCTAGATTCTTATAATGTACGAGCAGAATGGCACACTACACTCCAAATGTAGTTGAACGGACATTTCATAAATTTGCAACAGAACATTTCAACTTCTATGTTCTATGCCTTGAGCTATGAAGGCAAACATGCCATGTGTCTTCTTCAAAATACTATGTGCCTCTGTTGCCTGTTGGATTTGAACCCTAAGGTCTCTCTGTCCATTAACATTCCCTTTGATCAGATGATTTTCTGCTGTAGCCTCAGATAACCTTCAATATGCTTATTGATCATACCTCATGCCTTCCATAGTTACATCCAAGTCATTAATACGTATTAAAAACAAGGATCCCAGCACAGTCCCATTCAGTACACAGCTGGTCACAAACCTTCAATTAAAAAACATCCTTTCACTACTATCCTCTGCCTCACTGAACCAATTTTGAATTCAATTAGGCAGTTCTCCATGGATCCCATACCTGGACTAGCCCACCCTACAGGGCCTTATCAAATATCATGTGTGGTCCATATAGACGACGTGGCCTTGTCTTCATGAATCTTCAATCTTCTTCATTACCAATATAAATGCACGATAGATATAGATAAAACATAATGTTACATATTTAAAGATATATATTTTTTCTACATCAAAGTGCAAATAAGGTAGCAGTATATGCATCAATATAACCATATAAGAATTACAGCACGGAAAACAGGCCATCTCGGCCCTTCAAGTCCGTGCTGAACACTTATTTTCCCCTAGTCCCATCTACCTGCACTCAGTCCATAACCCTCCATTCCTTTCCCGTCCATATACCTATCCAATTTATTTTTAAATGATAAACCGAACATGCCTCTACCACTTCCACTGGAAGCTCATTCCACCCAGCTACCACTCTCTGAGTAAAGAAGTTTCCCCTCATGTTACCCCTAAACATCTGTCCCTTAATTCTCAAGCCATGTACTCTTGTTTGAATCGCCCCTACTCTCAATGGGAAAATCTTATCCACGCCAACTCTGTCTATCCCTCTCATCATTTTAAAGACCTCTATCAAGTCCCCCCTTAACCTTCTGCGCTCCAAAGAATAAAGACCTAACTTGTTCAACCTTTCTCTGTAACTTAGTTGCTGAAACCCAGGCAACATTCTAGTAAATCTCCTCTGTACTCTATCTATTTTGTTGACATCCTTCCTATAATTAGGCGACCAAAATTGTACACCATACTCCAGAATTGGCCTCACCAATGCCATGTACAATTTTAACATTACATCCCAACTTCTATACGCAATGCTCTGATTTATAAAGGCCAGCACACCAAAAGCTTTCTTTACCACCCTATCTACATGAGATTCCACCTTCAGGGAACTATGCACAGTTATTCCTAGACCCCTCTAATGAATAATAATACATTTAATTAGTCTCTGTCTTTCTAGGTTTTATCAAATCCACATTAGAGGCCTTAATTCTGGATGTGTACACAGAAAATATTTTGTTTCTTTGTCGCACAAAACTTGGATTTGATAATTAATTTCCTGAACTTCGCCCTTGATCCAAAAAGTTAACAATTGAGTGGTTCAAGAACTGGACTTGGTTCATCACTTGATCGACATGATCATTTCAGATCCTGTCACCAATTTCAACCTTGCTTGAAATGTCCAACTAATTTCCAAATATTTCTTGGTTCTGTAAACATCTACAATATTCCTACCTCTCACCTGCGTGTTTGACGCCAGATGAGGCCAGAAAAGTGAGGTTTGCTTTCCTTACATCAGCCATACTGATGCTTTTAACTGAACTGTTTCTATTCAACTCAAGTATCCAGATGTGACTGAAGAAGATCAATCCTGTTCGTCCCTTTAGCAAGAGTTCACCCAGTATATACTACATGGTAATGCTGAGAACCAATTTGAAGTCAATTCACTTTGAATGGCTATTGATTAGTACCAGTGAACTGTTATTCACTTTTTCACAAAATCCACATGTCACCATGAATAAGGTTTAATAAGATTAGAAAGGAGATTTAGCAGTCATAATCTTTCAATACTGCATTTGGTTACTAAAGATTTAAGGTTCTTGCCCAAATTTCACAAAAAAAGCTTTTTGCGATTGTAATAATGTCAGCCACACGCACAACATGGTACAACATGTTTATTAAAGTCTATTCACAGTATACTTCAGCATGGCGTTAAAGCAAGCGTAACAGCTACTCAGACTAACTGTATGAACTGAATTCTGATAATATAAACAGCGTAGTATGCGGAGCTTCTACTAATAAAGCACTACAATTGATTAGTATGAAGTAACCAATCTACATCTTTCCTTGTAGAAATGAAATAAGGCACAAATAAAATGCAAGCCAATAAGCAGAAACACATTAATACGTGGTGGCTAAATAATACGGTAGCCAAAACTCTAATAACGCATACAGGGACGTATGGATGGTTACACAAAATCTCCATATCTAAGTGGCCTACAGACCCGTCCGGCGCGCATGCGGTATAAATCTGCATCTCCTCCTTTCACCAGGGAAGTGACCAGGGAAGTGACTGGGGACGGCACCGGAGACCCGCAGAGTGGAGGCGGCGAAGCCGGTGAGTAGGGCGCCGAATGCCGTGGAGAGGCCGCAGGGGGCACGGTCAGTGGTTGTTCTGCAGCAACTGGGCGCGAGGGAGCAGTCGGCCCGGCAGCAGGAGGGTACATCAAATGTGCGACCTCTGGATATGGAGCCGCAGGATGTGGTTCCTTCATAGGAAGGAGATGTTGACAGTTGCGTCTGTAAAGGGCTCTGTCCGCACTTACCAGGTAAGAGCTCGGTTCTTTGGCAGGGCTGTGAATGTGACCCAAATGGCCATAGCCCTTGTCGGTCTGAAGGCGAACAACCTGTCCACTGGAGAGAGGTTTAAGTGGTTTGCTGGGCTTGTCGAAAGATCATTTCTGTGCATCGCATTTCAGCTGGAGGTGGCGTGACAACATATGGATGACTGTGTCAGATGTGATGGTTTGGAGTAGGTCAATTTCGAACCAGCCCGAATACGAGTCGACGAGAACCAGGTAGTGTTTTCCATGCCATTCGACTATGTTGGTGGCGACCGTGGACCATGGCAGAGGAGGGTCCGGATGCAAGAGTAAAGGTTGTTTCTGTTGATGTGGCGCTTGGCTGTTGCAGATAGCGCAGACTTCGACTTTTTCTCGTATATACTTGGTCATACCAGGCCAGTAAAGCATGCTCTGTGCCTGTTGTAGGGTTGCCTCCACACCGGGATGGCACCTGTGGATGGCATTGTAGTACTTGTCCCGAAGAACAGCTGGGATGACTGCTTTGTGACCCTTGACTATAAACCTGTCCTGTAGCACTAGTTCGTCACGAACTAGGTAGTATGGGCGAATCGCGAGTGGGGTACTGTGTTGTTTATCTGGCCAGCCAATGCTGGATGACTGAAGACAACAATTGTAGAGTCTTGTCACATAAATCTCCAAAGCGGCAGCATGCAGCCATGTGTTTTGAATCACTCAAAAAACTTTCAATCGGTTCATCTTGTTGCTGGAAACGAACAAAAAACCAGGTGCCTTCAGTTATTGAGTTGGCTCGCAGGTCACATAGCTATCTGAACTTAGCGAGTAAAACCGCAGGGCCGTCAATTGTTTCTGCAGGCACCGCAATCTGATTGTTGTGGTCTAAGACAGCAGGCGCATAATTAAAACGCTCTGTGTGCTTCATTGCTTCAGGACCAGCAAAATTTAAGAGTACAGAAGCATGTACCTCTGGCAGATCGTTGCGATGAGCAATACGAATATAGTGGGTGTAGTCGCGCTCGAAGAGGCACCATTGTTCAGCGATGTCGGAGTCAAAGATCAGGGGACTTGGATGGCAAAGTGCGTTTGCCATGATAGAGATAACGAGCACACAAAACAGGATGGAAAAAATAAAACCCAATAAACTTAAAAACGGAGTGGGTAGGAAACCACTCTTAACACCATGTAACAATGTCAGGCACGCGCACAACGTGGTTCAACATGTTTATTAAAATCTACTCACAGTATACTTCAGCATGGTGTTAAAGCAGGCGTAACAGTCACTCAGACTAACTGTATAAACTGAATTCTGATAATATAAACCTCATAGTAGGCGCAGCTTCTACTAATAAAGCTATAGTTGGTTGGAATAAAGTAATCAATCTACAGCGATTACAATCATAGTGTGTGTTTGATAATGAAGTCCAACTATGAACAGATAACAGATAATACAGTCGACGGGGCAGAATGTGAAAACTTATTCAGATAAAGTTTTAGAGACATTTACGTTAACCAACTTTTGTGACCATGAGCCGGGAACCTGTGACCTATTCATCAGAAATCCAGTCTTGCAGTTACTGTAAATGTTTGAAATAAAAAGTAATGTACAATTGAATTTTAAAGACAATGCTTTCTTGCTTCCAGAAATGTTCTAGTCCCCTTCTTCCTCATCATACTTAGTCTATCACATAACTCCTCTCCTCCATTTCCTTTACTTCTCTTTCTGCAATGTCCTTATGTCTTCACCCCCACTTTGTTTCTTTATCTCTCCACTTTTTTCTCAGGTTCATCTTGTCCGAGCTCAATGCCCCAACTTTTTTTCAGAGAAGCAACTTCAGGAAGCTTCTCTGAACTGATTTTATTGAAGAAGCATACCCGCAAAACGAAATCACAGGCTTTTATGTGTAGGAAGGCACTTCAGATGCTGGTTTAAACCGAAGATAGACACAAAAAGCTGGAGTAACTCAACGGGACAGGCAGATGCTCACAGACTTTTACACTAAACAACATCAATGGAATGAAGGTTAGATTTAGGGTTTAGTTCCTTCTTGTTATAAAATGCAGTTGGAGCATGGTGCATAGAAACATAGAAACATAGAAATTAGGTGCAGGAGTAGGCCATTCGGCCATTCGAGCCTGCACCGCCATTTAATATGATCATGGCTGATCATCCAACTCAGTATCCCGTACCTGCCTTTTCTCCATACCCTCTGATCCCCTTGGCCACAAGGGCCACATCTAACTCCCTCTTAAATATAGCCAATGAACTGGCCTCAACTACCCTCTGTGGCAGAGAGTTCCAGAGATTCACCACTGTTTCTTTTAGTGCATTTTAGAAATGGCGCATAATGATAAAATGCACATTAACTAGTGGAACAGAAAGATACAGTATATTGAAAAACGCATTCCTTGTGTGGCAAGCTGTCACAGCACTCTGCAAACAATTACTTTGATTCCACTTCCTAAATAAGGCTGTTAATATTATCAGAATAAAAGCAGCAGCTGCCAAGTCTGTACAATATCTTTAAGACATTATACAGAAGATTAGTCAGGAAATATTTTTAATCACTTCATATCATAACCAGAGCACTATGAAAATCAATCTGGTTAGATATCCCAGAGATTTACATTATCTGCTTTGTGAATTTCAATGTTGGATGCAGGGGCTAGATATTATTGATGTGAATTCTGAGGGAATTACCAATACGTTAGTTATATTTCTAACTGGGATATGGGCTGTTTTGTAAAAAGGAGATTGGCTCATCACTGCAAAAGCTACTCAAGTGATAAATAGTTAAAGGGCTTTCTCACGGTGCGACCTGACGCAAGACTTAACAAGAGTTTAACATCGTGGGAACCTCCTGCGATAACAGTACGGCATTCGTGGACCACCGTGGACCTCCGTGGCGCTAACGGCAGGTAGTCGTGTAACTTTGTAAGGTCGGGAGCAAATTCAAACATTTTTGAATTTCTCCAAGAGTGACTTGAGCACTTTTTGGTGAGCGTTGCAACATTGTATGAACGCAGATGCCAGTGCGATATCCGTGCGATATCCGTAAAGACTCTTGCGGGTACCGTGGGAACTCCTGCGAACGGTAAACCTGGAAGCTTGACAGAGGGGACATAAGGTGAGTAAAAAAGGTGGTCTCAATATCGCCAATCGACCATGTGTCCATCGAGGACGTCCCACCTAATTGTCATTGTTTGAGAATCTTTTTCACAGTAAGACTTGCAGAGATGCCTCTCAGAAAAGCGCAAAGAAAGGGGTCAAAGAAAGTCAGAAAGTTTTTAGCCATGCAGGTAAATGAGGAGGAGATTCAGCAAGAGAGACAGGTGGAAAGGCAACAGTGTCTCATTACAGTGTCAGTCATCTTCAGCAGAGGTCCCAAATTATTCTTTAACTCATTAAAGAGCTCGGGTGAAATTCTGACAAAGTTTTTGAATGCACTTTTATCCTCTTCGCACAGCACATTAAGCAGTTGCTCATATTGTAAAATTGAGGTCTCCATTGTAACATGGGCTTAACCCAGTGAGACTTCCTCTTAATTCTCTTTTTAATTAATCTCACCCTTCTGCCTTCACGCAAGCGTTTTCGATGCACATGTTGCGCTAATGCATACAGCGCGTCAATGAAAATAACAACCAGCCTGTACTCGAACCAACTCTGTATAGGCATGTCTGCAAATGAGCCAATTCTACGAACGGAGGATATTTATATAGTGTGTGAAAAAAAGTGACATCATTTGTGCCACGTGATTAACTACACTACAGTCCACGATGTTCATTCACGATTAACGGGAAAGATCGGGAGACGGACAAGTCACTCGCACAAATGACAGAATTGCCGAGTACCGTGGGAACTCTTTATCTACCCCCCGTTATATCGTGCGGAACTCGTGCTGGACCACGACCACTTCACTCTGGTGACATCTTGCGTCAGGTCGCACCGTGAGAACCGGCCATTAGAATCGGTGTCTGAGAAAATGGCTTGAAAATCTTCAGATGCAGTATTTGAGAATGGATGGCCAACATGTGCTTTGGGTACTGAAAGGTGTTTGCACAATTCCCTCAAGATAGAGGTAACAGATCCCAGTATGAAATCAAGGTTTTGAGGGAACAAATGGTGCAATACTTCTTGTGAGATATGGAAGTAATTTCAGCGCATCTATCCTTGGCATTTTAGTCAGGCATATTGTCATGATTTTGACTCAAGTCAAATGATTCTTGGAAGAATTGAATTCACAAGGAACATAGAAACAGAAGCCAAAGTAGAACATTCAGACCTCACAATGCTTTCTCATTCAACAAGAATGGAACTCTTTCTTTAGCCCAGCCTTCCATTCCTGCACAGACCACATATCCTTTTATTCCCTTAATGTCCAAAAAGATATAGATGAAGTTAAAATATTCCCTGACAAAGGTGTGGGAGAGCTGACAGCTCCCTGTTCAGATCAAACCATGCTAGTTCTAAATGGCAACCCATCAGAAGCCCTAATTAGAATGACAAATGTTGTAACCTCAGCTTTACAGGGATTTACTGATGTGCTGCAATCTGCTTTCTTGCAAGACATAGCAATGAAGTGGGACCAAGCCTTGGGAGTGATGATGACGGAAGAGGACATGGAAGTGAGAACTTAGACAAATTGCTCTCCGCTTCTAGCATGTTGCTCCCTCCCCTCAGTCAGCACACTACGCGCTGCTTGCCCGACCTCACTGACTGAGTCTGCCTTTGCATGGGTGAAGGTGGAGCAATCACTGACAGGACACAGAAGACATCAGCCAAAACAATCTGAGCAAGAATCTGAGCTGCCTGACTCCCTTAGCCACAGGGGTCGCACTGTGCATGACCACCAGGCAAATGCTTTGAAATTGCTCAAGGGTATTCCTTGGAGGGTGTGAATCTGAGCAACATTGGCACGTTATAGTTCTTTAGTACAATCACATATATTTCCTTCTTTTGGCCAGATACCAAGCTAGCCTGGTGTTGGGAACCATGCCACCTATTAGCTTGTTATTGTTCAATATAATTTATTGTCACGTGTGCTGAGGTACAGTGAAAAACTTTTGTTGCGTGCTAACCAGTTAGCGGAAAGACAAGACATGATTATAATTGAGCCATTTACAGTGCATAGATACATGATAAGGGAATTACGTATAGTGCAAGATAAAGCCAGCAAAGTCTGATCAAGGATAGTCCGAGGGTCACCAATGAGGTAGATAGTAGTTCAGCACTGCTCTCTGGTTGTGGTAGGATGATTCAGTTGCCTGATAACAGCTGGGAAGAAACTGTCCCTGAATCTGGAGGTGTGCGTTTTCACCTCTACTTTTTGCCTGATGGGAGAGTGAAGAGGGAATGGCCAGGGTGCGACTTGTCCTTGATTATGTTGCTTGCCTTGCCGAGGCTTGAAGGCATGAAATGATGGGAAGGGTGGTTGCAAGGCTGCTTTGCCTCACTGGGCGAGGCAGCTAGATGAGTTGCTGCATATTCTTCTGAAGCCAACACGCTATTAAGAAGCTGTTTAGCATCCAGGGTAGCAATGTGAGGAGCTGTCAGCGCATTGTCCCCATTACCACCTTTTACCTTATCTGTCCTGTGAAGATTTGGGGTACTCTTTGCTGTACCATGTTCTTCATTCAGGTCTAAACCTCTCCCTTACCAAGTGAGCAACTGCAGTTGTGGAAATTCTGACTGATGTCGAGGAGTATCTTGAGATCTCTTTAGGCACCCAAAATACATCTCTGGAGAAACTCAGCGGGTGAGGCAGCATCTATGGAGCGAAGGAAATAGGCAACGTTTCGGGCCGAAACTCATCCTTTGAAGAAGGGTTTTGGCCCGAAACGTTGCCTATTGTCTTTGCTCCATAGATGCTGCCTCACCCGCTGAGTTTCTCCAACATTTTTGTCTACTTTTGATTTTCCAGCATCTGCAATTCCTTCTTAAACAAAATACATCTCTAGTGACTTGTTTGAATACAGGTCTGGCATTCATGTGACTTTCATGGTCTTGCTCTGGGCTTCACTGGTTGACTCTCTAGTAGCTTTCACCAGCCATGTTGGATGCACCTTGTCTCATTGCATCTCCCTAGGATTGCTTGCAAAAACGCTGCAGTGCCAAAAGCTTCATATTACACTCAGACGCACATTTTTTATAAGGATTTGTATGGAATGATTTATGATTAGAAATGCATTTTAGTTCAGCATAGTCAACAGAGCATCTGTAACATGGTGTGAACAAGAAAAGTGACTGTGTATCTCTTTGATCAATTCACTTGACGAACTAGGTCAGTAAATTTTGACCCAAAGAGCGTAGGTCATAATCCAGTAGGCAGTGTGAAATCATATAGCAAAAGTTGAAGCATTAGGAAGGAGTAAGATCAAGCTGTAGAAGATACTGAAAGCAAACGTACGAGAATATTTTTTTTTACATTCTCCAGCAGTAATTAAAAATTGAAGTAATAAATCTCCAAATTTATACATTCATTGTTAATGGTTGAGAGATTGTCATTTTAGCATTTTAAACTTGGCACATCATTAAAACTTCACACTTGAATAGACATTTGCATATTTAGTGGGCATCTTAGGAAGGCACCATACTGTAGCTAATCGCTTTCTACATGTTTGCCGTGCTTCAGGAAAACTTATCAATATAACACGCTTGTGACCTTTAACTAAGCCACCTAAAGGCCTAAGCTGTTTGATATAAAACCCTTTATTCTTCAAGACAATCAGATATTCTCTTTGAGACCATCTCATTTACATCTTTAAATTCCAAGTATTGAGTGTATATATGTTTTAGACAGAATTCAACAATAAACAATTAACCAGTTTCAATGGCACACAAAAGACAAAGATAAATGATTAATTGTGTTAACTCAGCAGGTCAGGCAGCATCTCTGGAGAACATGGACAGGCAAGGTTTCAGGCCGGGGCAATTCTTCAGACTTATTGTAGTGGGGGGAGGTGGTGGGAGGCTGGAGAAGAGGTGGGGTTGGGACAATGTTTGGCAAGTGATAGATGTATACAGTTGGAAGGGGCTAATTTGATTTGCAGATGGATGGAGATGAAAAGACAAAAAGTGTAAGATAAGGAGATAAAAGAGGTGTAAAATGCAAAGCCAGAGGAAGGAATATAGGTGGAAGGGGAGGACAGGGGAAGGGTTCTGAATCCAGACTGGGCACAGGGAAGAGAGGGGGTAAAAAGGGCATGGGGACAGAATGAATCAGTTATAGGGTAGAGTGAAAAGAGAGGGGAATGTTGCCAATGAATGAGCTTGTTGCGCCCTTGGGGCATGGCATAGATTTGATGGGCCCAGTGGCTTCATTCTGTGTCATCACAAGGTAAAGTGTGTGATGGTAATGCATTGTATGGAGTATTTGTTGGGATATGAAATTTGTTGATGATTTCATTGTCCTTTGTCAGCAAACATGTTGTTGCCCCCGGTCCATGACTTGGTGCCTTTGGTGCTCCATTAACATCCCCCATCCAGCTTTTGGTCTGGAGCATTTTCTGGAGCGGACTCCCTTTCGCTCCACCGCTATGTGTGAAGGTATTCAGAGACTCATCTAAGAATATCTGTGTGACCTCTCTCTGTCCTGCTCCACCGTTGTTTCCAGAATGATTTCACACCAGCCGTTTCATCGCAGGTTGAACATATCTTCAATCGGCAAGTGATAACATTTCAGATCATTGCACGGAGTTCATGTTGTCAAGGTAATAAACTATTCTGAAATAGCTTGCTGGCAATGTTATTCACAATGATGAGTCGAAAGCGAATTTCATGTAAATCATGGACTAGGCCTAATGTGACAGATTATTTACAAATGGCAATATCAGTGCACATTTTCCAATATTTCCCTCTTTCTCGACTGCTTTGTCATTATCACCTTATTTGTGAGCTGTTAATATGGATGAATTGGTTGCCATGTTTACAATATTAGAACCGTGACCATGCTTCAAAAGTACTTCATTACTAGCAATCTACTTCGGAACATTCAGAGCATGTGATATATGCTCTATAAATGCATGCGTTTCTTTAAATTGACTGATTACCAGATGGTCAATACAGTGCTTTGCTGAAATAAACTTCTGTTTCTTCAAACAATGTACTATGTTAAAAGTTTTCCAAAATCTAAAAGCTGTCACGTCCATTAGTAGTTGGATAAATGTCATATTTTGGACTAACACAGTAGCTAACGCATCTCTGCAGACATCAAAGAAGAACTTGATAAAGGCTTGCTTTCATAAATGACATGAAAGGAACCAAAGGTTAGAAGGTAATTAAATGGTTGAGCCTTCAAAAAAGTATGTAGATAAACAAATAGATGCATTTTATCAATACTTTACTTGTCTATTGGTTTAGGAGAGATTATTTGCGTCACATTGGCATGAACAAGAAGAATAAGTTTTCCATTGCCAGTAGTTATTGAGTGGTTTATCAGTCCTTGAATTCCCTATCTCGAGCAGTTACTCCAATATGACACAAGTTGATTTGACGAAATTTTGCCAAGAAATTGGATTTCACCCTTTTATGATGCTATAAAAAATATGCAGCACAAAGAACAATGCCAATCATACATCCAGCAAAATCATGGAATCATGAAATTGTCCAAGAATATGTTTGCGATGGTGGTTTTGCTCTAACACAGGGCCATGCACTAGCATGGCACCAACACAGTTGCCATTGGAATCCATGTGAAAACCTCCTCGGTGCAGTGCCTTTGTCTGGATGGTGACAGGGGAAGGCACCGACCGGACTTCACAATGACTCTCCCCATAGTAATCACAGGGCAGCTACTTAAGAGGTTTCCATGTAGATACTCTGGTCGTGGAAACTCAAGAAGGGATTATTTAATTGGATGTCAAAATTGTTAACGATTTGAGCAAAAATGTTTTTCCTAATCAAGTAACCCAGAACAAAGGGTTATATAATATCAGAGATAAGAAGTTCAAGTATAATGTTAAGAAGTACTTCTTCGCACAAAGATCTGAGAAATTGGAAATTCACTTGCCAAAAACCTATTGAAGCCAAACCAGCTGAAAATGTGACCGCTGTGCTTTTCTCATTGACATTCCTCCCTCTGGCTTTACTTTAGCTTTTTATCCACTTCTCCACTTCTTTCCTTATCTGACACTTTTTTGTCTCCTGAACACTTTTAGCCTTTGTCAGTATCTACACCCATTTACTGATCAAACATCCTTACCTGTATCCACCTATCACTTGCTCGGCTTTGCCTCATCCCCACCTCCTTTTTCCAGCTTTCTCATCCTTATTCCACCGATCTGAAAAAGGGTCCTGAAACAAAACGTTTTCAGTCCATTCCCTCCACAGTTGCTGTCTGACCACTGAGTTCCTCCAGCATTTTGTGTTTTGCTCAAGATTCTGCATTCTCTTATGTCCCCAGCTGTAAAGTTAATAGATTTTTGTTAGGTTCACATATATGGGGATTTAGAACTAATACGGGATAAAGATACCTTTGGCAGCACCAACATTTCATTACTCCAACATCACTACATCAGTAACTCTGCTTGTGGATGTCTGAACTCTAAGCTCTGGATTTTCCTTCCTGAGACATATCTTTCTTTCCATCCTAAAAAAATTACTTTAGGATCAAAATAACATGTCTCCTTCTTTGACATGAATTAAATTATCATCACATCAGAAGGGTCTCGACCCTGAAACGTCACCCCTTCCTGAGCTTGGGCCGATGGTATGATGCAAAGCTCAAGGACACCGAGCAGTTTGAACAACTCAAAAAGGATACCATCATGCACATAGCTCGCATCAACAAGACCTTGCTACCAGGAAAACTCAAGCTGTGGTGCTTCCAGTTTGGCATACTACCAAGAATCATGTGGCCTTTAACTATGTATGAAATCCCCATCAACAAAGTGGAAAAGCTGGAAAGAATGATCAGCACACGTGTGAAACAGTAGCTTGGACTTCCACGATGCTCAAGTGCTTTTGGATTGTACGGGAGTGGCAAATTGCAGGACGTGGAAGAGATCAAATGCTCTAAAGCAAGGTTGGTCATGACCCTCACTGAATCTGAAGATACTGTTATTCGAACAGCGGCCCCCCAGTGTGGCAACGGGGAGGAAGTGGACCCCATATGAAGCTATGTCTGCTCTTCATTTCCGAGATGTGGTTGGCCAGTCCAACACGGGAGTGCCGGGCTCGTCACAAAAGCTCCTCAATGGCACAAGGCAACATCAGTGTAGTAGAGACGGCTCGTGGTGGAGGTGGTGAGAAGACGAGAGGAGGCAGAGCGACACACCAAGGCCGTCTCAATGGCCAAGCAGGGTCAACTGGGAGAGCCTGGAAAAGAGGAAACTCAGCTGGCGTGACATCTGTCAAATGGAGGGATCTTGGCTTAGTTTTGTCATCAGAGCCACTTATGATGTTCTACCATCACCCCAGAATCTGAAGCAGTGGTTTGGAGAAGACCCCGCTTGCTCTCTCTGCCAAGCACCTGCATCACTAAGGCACATTTTAACAGGATGCACTATGAGCCTCGGCCAAGGGGTTATACTTGGCGGCATAAACAAGTTCTTAGACAGCTGGCTTCAATCCTGTAACAGAGACGCAAGATCACAAATGCTTCCCCACAAACATCGGCAGGAAATGTCCACCACACCATTTGTACCAGCAGGCCAACCTCCAGAGCACCAGATAACATCAAAGGATGCAAACATTCTGCAGCCTGCTCGGGATTGGAAAATGGAAGTGGACTTAGAAAAAAAGCTTGCGTTTCCCCCAGACATTGTGGCTACAACACTCCGGCCAGACATGGTCCTGTGGTCCACAACAGCCAAGCTGGCATACGTTGTGGAATTGACAGTTCCATGTTGATGGTGTTGAAGAAGTTTATGAGAGGGAAAAAACCAAGTACTCTGAACTGGCAACTGAAGCTGCCCAGAATGGCTGGAAGACCAAGAATTTTCTTGGAGAAGTGGGATGCAAGGGATTCATTGCTACATCTACAACCAGTCTGTTTAACAAAATGGGGGTGAGGGGTCGCTCCCTCCAACAAGCAATCAAGTCATTGTCAAATCCTGCAGAAAAAAGCAGCAATTGGATTTGGATTAAAAGGAAAGACAACATTGGGCTGCTAGATGAAGACAGGAGGGTATGGAATTGGGGGGGGGGGGGGGGGGGGGGGGGGGGGGGGGGGGGGGGGGGGGGGGGGGGGGTGTAAATGGGACGCCAGATATCACCATTTAACCTCCTGGAGATGTTGTGGGCTTATCAATGAAACGTCAAAGAAGGAGGGTGCCCACCTGATGACCCCGATGACGTACCTACCCGACCTTTCACCACTCCAATCCCACTGCCAATAGCAAAAGTGCCGACTTATTACAGGGATTGAAACATCAAGTCCTATTAGCTTTACTCTCCAGAAATGCTGCCTGTCCCGCTGAGCTAATCCAGCATTTTGTGTCTACTTCAATTTAAACCAGCACCTGCAGTTCTTTCCTACTATCAGATCACTCTATCTGGATAGCTTTAGGATATTTTACGTTAAAAGTACAATAAAAGTCGTCAAGTCAAGACAAGTCAAGAGAGTTTATTGTCATGTGTCCCAGATGGGACAATGAAATTCTTGCTTGCTGCAGCACAACAGAATATAGTAAGCATATATACAGAACAGTTCAGTGTGTCTATATAGCATAGACCATATATATACCCATAAATAAACAGATAAAGTCTAATAGGCTGTTATAGTTCAAAGTTTGTTTGATGGCGAGTTTAATAGCCTGATGGCTGTGGGGAAGCAGCTGTTCATGAACCTGGATGTACCAAGTTTCAGGCTCCTGTACATTCTACCTGATGTCAGCAGAGAGATGAGTGTGTGGCCAGGATGGTGTGGGTCTTTGATGATGTTGGCAGCCTTTTTGAGGCAGCGACTGCGATAAATCCCTTCGATGGTGGGGAGGTCAGAGCCGATGATGGGCTGAGCAGTGGATACAAATTTCTGCAGTCTTTTCCACTCCTGCAAGCTCAAGTTGCCGAACCAAGCCACGATGCAACCGGTCAGCATGCTCTCTACTGTGCACCTGTAGAAGTTTGAGAGAGTCCTCTTTGACATACCGGCTCTCCGTAATCTTCTCAGGAAGTAGAGGCGCTGATATGCTTTCTTTATAATTGCATCAGTGTGCTGGGACCAGGAAAGATCTTTGGAAATATGCACGCCCAGGAATTTGAAGTTCTTGACCCTTTCCACCATTGTCCCGTTGATATAAATGGGATTGTGGGTCCTTATCATACCCTTTCCAAAGTCCACAATCAGTTCTTTAGTTTTGCTGGTGTTGAGAGCCAGGTTATTGTGTTGGCACCATTTGGTCGATCTCACTTCTATACTCTGACTTGTCCCCATCAGTGATTTGTCCCACAACAGTGGTGTCGTCGGCGAACTTGATGATGGAGTTGACACTATGACCGGCTACGCAGTCATGAGTATAGAGTGAGTACAGCAGGGGGCTGAGCACGCAGCCTTGAGGTGCTCCCGTGCTGATTGTTATCAATGATGACACATTTCCACCAATACGGACAGTCTGTGGTCTGTGGATGAGGAAGTCGAGGATCCAATTGCAGAGGGATGCGCAGAGACCCAGATCTGAGAGCTTAGTAACCAGCTTGGAGGGGATGATCGTATTAAACGCAGAGCTGTAGTCAATGAATCACAGTCTGACATATGAATTTTTGTTGTCCAAGTGGTCCAGAGCGGAATGGAGGGCCAGTGAGATCGCATCCACCGTTGATCTGTTGTGGCGGTAAGCGAACTGCACTGGGTCGAGGTTATAGATTTATAAAGAAGGAAACGTCAACAATTCCTTCCCAGTCCTCATTCCCTCTCCCACCCCTCGAGATGCGGATATTCGTTCATCATTTTTTTAATTTATTGATTCAGTTAAATTCAGTATCTACCACTAATGTGAAAAGTTAATACCTGGACTCTTATTCGAAGTAATAGGCTAAAATTTCTCTGAGTGGGTTAGTAGTAGACATAACAAGGCCATACTTTACACATAAAATTGCAAGAAATCAGATCGGCTGTAACAGAAATGCAGGAATAAAATAGTGCAGTATTGCTTCGACCAAAAAAAGCTCAGAGATATTTTGATACATTCCATATCAATTACTCCTTTATGCAATATTGGGGTGAATGACTGGCTATGGTCAATAATTGTAAAGCAGTTTAGTTTAGTTTATTGTCACATGTCCCAAGTTACAGTGAAAATCTTTTGTTGCATGCAAACCAGTTCGCGGAAAGACTATACATGATTACAGTTGAGCCATCCAGACCGAGCAAAGGGGTCCAATGAGGTAGAGGTGAATCGGACAGTAACCTAGCTTATAGAAGGACGTGCAAACTCCACACATATAGCACCCGAGGTCCATCGCTGATTCCATGTTCAGTCAAATGGCAGAGTCAAGTAATCCTGGAATTGCTCGGTGTTAAGCTGGAGAATCTGATCCCACATGTAGAAGCACTCCCTCCAATGTAGAAGCAGTGACTCTGTTCAAGTGAGTTTAGACCTTCAGCCTGGAGATTAAAAGGAAGAAAAATGTGGTTACTTATTTTTTACATGTTATTTTAATTGTTTTAAATGGCAGGTAATATGGTAATGGGTTTCTGCTTGATTGCACTGTTTCAAAATATTTCAATTATTTAAAACAATGTTATTTTTTAGCATCTACTGTCTGACAGAGTGGCACGGTGGCGCAGCGGTGGAGTTGCTACCATACAGCATTTGCAGCCCCGGACTATGGTGTTATCGGTACGGAATTTGTACGTTCTCCCCGTGACCATGTGGGTTTTTTCCCAGGTCTTCGGTTTCCTCCCCCACTCCAAAGACATACAGGTTTGTAGGTGGATTGGCTTGGTATAAGTGTAAATTGTCCCTTGTGTGCGTAGGATATCGTTAATGTGCGGGGATCGTTGGTCGGGATGTACTCGATGGGCCGAAGGGCGTGTTTCCGCCCTGTATCTCTGAACTAAACTATACTAAAACTTAGAGCTTTTAAACACGTGGCAGCAGGTGAGACTATGCTCTTCATGTGTTCAGTCAGCTATTGAGGCTGACTTGCTACTGAGTCCCCACTCCATGCCATTGGTTGCCTCCCACGTGTGGTGGATCAGCTCATTCCACTCCACATCGGGCCCAGGTAAGTGCCAGCCGACGGAGATCTGGTGTGACGACTCCACGCGGCATGAGCCAGCCAAAAGTTACATAATTTACAAGCACACCTGATACAATGACAGATTGACAGCACATAATGGTCAAAAAGAAAAAGGAGGCATATTTAAGGTTTAAGCTGAAATGAGATAAAGCCCTTGCAGAATATAAAGGAAGCAGGAAAGAACTTATACAAGGAATCAGGTGGGCGAAAAGGGTCTACACAATGTCCTTAGTGAGTAGGAATAAGGAGAATTCCAAGCTGTTGTATACCTATATTAAAAAACAAGATAGCTAGGGAGAGTGTAGAACCATTCAAGGAAAAATAAGAGGATTAATGCATGGAGTTGGAGGAAGTGGTGAGACACTGAATGAGTATTTTGCATTATTATTCACCAGGGGATAGGATCTGCCAGCATTCAGATAGGCACGGACTGGTGAGGGATAATTAAGCCCCTGCCCACTTTCACGCCCTAATTGGCGACCTCTGCCGAGTTTGCCCTTGACTCATACTCTCAGCATGGTCACCACGAGGTCGTATGAGGTCTTCGTAACTCTTCCTCATGCTCATGAGTGGTCTCCGTGTACTCGTGGCCTCAAGTAGGTCGCGGGGGGTTTCTCCAGCCTGATAAAAAATGTCCACGAGTAAAAAAAAGGGCGGCATAAAAAAAATTGAAACGTTTTACTCATAGGTAGGTCGTAGTAGGTCGTGGTGGTAGTCGGAGGTAGTCATAGGTAGTCGTAGGTCGGTAACTGGCCCGAGAAAAAAAATGCAAACATGACATAATTTTATCATGTGATCATTTTCCACTCGTAGCTAGTCGTAGTTGATCTTAGGTGTGGAAGACTGAGGGCGAGGGGGGTCATAGGAGGTCATAGACATAGTCGTAGGAGGTCGTAGACATCGTCATAGGAGGTCGTAGGAGGTATTTTACTTCAGAGTCAACACGACCTTGACATTTTTTTCAACCCGTCCAGAGTCCTCTAAATCGTGGATTAGGTCGTCCAAGTGGGACAGGCCCTTTAGCATGGATTTGCAAGTGGGAAATCGTGACTCATTAATATGATAGATCTTTTTGAAGATGTGACCAAGTTGATTGATAAGGGCAAGGCAGTGGATATTGTCTAGATGTACTTTAGTAAGGCCATTGACAATGGTCTAGGAAGTTCGATGAATGAAATCTAAGGTGAGCTAGCCAATTGGAGTCAAAATTGGCCTGGAGGAAGGAGTCACAGTGGGGTTGTTTTTACTGTTTGGAGGCCTGTGATAGTTAACATTGTTATTAAAATTGCATATGACACCAAAATGGGTGGTATAGTAGACAATGAGGAAGGAGATCTACATTTACAACAGGATCAAAATCAGTTGAGAAAGTTGGCCAAGGAATGGCAAATTAAATTTAACTTTCAAAAGTTTGAGTAGTTACACTTTAGTATGTCACACCAGGATAGCCACCAAGTGGTGATAGGAGTGGAAGGCAACCTCATCTCCATTACACAGCTACATCTCTTCACCAGATAAAAGTTGTCCAGGGTCTGACCTCCCCAGAGGAGCATGGGTGAAGCTTAACAGACTTCGTACTGGAGTTGGGCGTTTCAATGGCAGCATGTGTAGATGGGGGCTCCTCCAGAGCCCAGCCCGTGAATGCGGAGCAGAACAACAGACAGCCAACCATGTCATAGAAACATAGAAACATAGAAATTAGGTGCAGGAGTAGGCCATTCGGCCCTTCGAGCCTGCACCGCCATTCAATATGATCATGGCTGATCATCCAATTCAGTATCCCGTACCTGCCTTATCTCCATACCCCCTGATCCCCTTAGCCACAAGGGCCACATCTAACTCCCTCTTAAATATAGCCAATGAACTGGCCTCAACTACCCTCTGTGGGTGAGAGTTCCAGAGATTCACCACTCTCTGCGTGAAAAAAAAGTTCTTCTCATCTCGGTTTTAAAGGATTTCCCCTTTATCCTTAAGCTGTGACCCCTTGTCCTGGACTTCCCTAACATCAGGAACAATCTTCCTGCATCTAGCCTGTCCAACCCCTTAAGAATTTTGTAAGTTTCTATAAGATCCCCTCTCAATCTCCTAAATTCTAGAGAGTATAAACCAAGTCTATCCAGTCTTTCTTCATAAGACAGTCCTGACATCCCAGGAATCAGTCTGGTGAACCGTCTCTGCACTCCCTCTATGGCAATAAATGTCATCTCTGGGTGACCGCTCGACCACCCACCAAATGGAGCTCAGGGCCTGGCAGGCATTGACGCAGAGACAACAACCAGGCTGCTCAAGATCTAACTTGAGATCTAACTATTCCTTTGGTTTATGTTTCATTCGCAAGAAGTATAAGACTAGGATTGGTGACTAGCACAGTAAATGCTAGAGCCCTGGAGAGTGTTGCAGAATAAAGATCTGGAAGTAAAGTGCATAGTTCCTTAAAGGTACTGCATCAGGTGGGCAGTGTGGTGAAGTGGGCCTTGGCATGCATCCCTTCATTGGGGAACAAAAGTGGGAACATCACCATGTAGCTGTACTAGTCATTGATGAGCCACACTTGGTCTACTGTGTGCAGTTCTGGTCGCCCAGCTGTACCAAAGATGTCATTAAGCTGGAAAGCGAGCAGAAGACGTTCGCTAGAATGTCACCTGGGCTTCTGGGCCTGAGACAGTGAGAAGTTAGATAGGCTGGGACTTTTTCTTTGGAGCATAGGAGGCTGAAGGGTGATCTTATTGAGGTCAACAATATTATGAGGGCATGGATAAAGGGAACCCTCACAGTCTTCTTCCCAGGGTAGAGAATTCTAAAACTAGTATGCATCGGCTTAAGATGAGAGGGGAGAGATTTAAGAGGGAGCTCAGGGGCAACTGTTTCACTTAAAGGTTAGTCTGCATTTGGAATGAACTGCCAGAAGAAGCTATAGGAAGCAGATACAATTATAACTTTCAAAGGACATTTAGGCAGCTATATGGATATGAATGGTTTAGAGGGCTGTGGGTTAAATGCATCCAAATGAGACTCGCTCAATATGTGAACTTGGTCAGCATGAACAAAGTAGGCCAAGGGCATGTTTCCATTCTGTACAACTCCATGACTATATGACTCTATGAGAAAGACATGAAATATTATAAGATCAGGGAAGGGATTGCCAATACTCTAGGGCATGATTAAATCAAGAAAGGTGAAGTGTTGGGTCTTTTGTTGGGTCTTCCTGTTGGATAGGTTCCCAGGGCTTGATGTCATTTATTCCAAGTTATTAAGAGAGGTAAAAGATGAGATTGCTGGGGCTATGAAAGAAAGCACACACCACTAGACTCAGGAACAGCTTCTTCACTGTTATCAGGCTTCTGAATGGTCCTTCCTTAAGTGAGGGTACTGTCTGATTCACCTTTACCACATTTAGGACATTGGCCTTTGTCTATGGAACTGGTGCGCTCAATACACTACAATGCTGAGAATTATATTCTGCACTCTGTATCTTCCCCTTTGCTCAATCTCTTGTACTTTAATTTGACGATTGAATTGATGTATGATATATCTGATTTGTTCCGATAGGATGCAAAACAAAACTTTTCACTGTACCTACATACATGTGACAATAATAAACCAAACTTGAACCCTACATTCTTATCCAAAATATTAATATATCTGACAAACAGGGTACCCAGCACCAATACCTGCAGTCATGTTGCTGTTATCTAAGACATTGGTGAGGATACATTTAGAATATTCTGTTCAGTTTCGGCCACCATGTTATAGGAAAGATGTCGAGCTTGAAAGCGATTAGAGAAAATTTACCAGGATGTCACCAGGACTCGACCGACTGAGCCATAGGGAGATATTGAGCAGCCTAGGGCTTTATTCCTTGGAGCATAGGAGCATGAGGAGTGATTTTATCGAGGTGTTCAAAATCGCAGATTGGGTAGATGCATAGTTTTTTGCCCAGAGGAAGAAGTTTCAAGAACTAGAGCACATTAGTTTAAGGTGAGGGGCGGGGGACGGAAGATTTAATGGGAACCTATGGGGTAACGTTTTTCCACAAAGGGTGGTGGGTGTATGGAACAAGCTGCCGGAGGAGGTAATTGAGGCAGGTTCAGGTATGTTTAACAAACATTTAGACAGGTACATGGATAGGGTAGATCTAGGGGGATGAGGGCCAAAGGCAGGCTGATCGGACTGGTGTAGATGGGGCATGTTTGTCGGCATGGGCAAGTTGGGCCGAAGGGCCTGTTTCCACATTGCATGATTATGACACACACTGGTCACAGGTCCCCGACCCTCAACTACCATCCTCTGAAAGGTACCACAAAGCCAATTGGGTGTCCAGTTGGCAGCTCACCCTGGATGCCATGTGTTCTAACCTTGTGAACCAGTTTAACATTACCAAAGGCCTTGATCAATTCCATGCAGACAATATCCACTACCCTGCCCACACCAATCCTCTTGGTTGCCTCCTCAAAAATCTCAATCAAATTTGTGAGATGATTTTGCGTCACAACGCCATGTCTGTCATGGATTTCCATAAACAGCCATCTTTCTGATACGGAGTCCTGTCATTGCCTGTCCCTTACTTGTAGTTCCTGCTCACTCCATGGACAGATAACAAAACAATACAGCACAAACTTTGCTGGATAAAGAAACATCTCTGCTCACATTCTGTTGTGTACACACCACGGCATCAAACACTTTAGGATTTAATCCCTGGACACACGTTACATTTCTTACAGCTGCACATCACTGATGGCACATTGTATAATGGCTCCTCAAGTCTGTACAGAACAGCTACCCAGCTAATTACAGGCTTTGGTTTAAATAACGACACATAAGAGGGTAACGTAATAGTCTATGTAGCTGAGAGTAATGGACAATAAGATATATCCATTTAAATGGCACGGAGAAATACCACTGAGTGGCGTCAGCAATGGCTGCCTCGCCAGCAGTCTGTCATGTCCTTTCTCTGTTTTTATTATTTTAAGTATGTTTTAAATGTGTGTTTCAATGTTCCTAGGTTAGTTTATGTGGGGGGGGGGGGGGGGATGGAGGGGAAACTTTTTTTTCTTCAGTCCCTTACTTCGAGAAAGAGGCACCTTTCTCTGGGGCTCGTCTCCCCCCCCCCCCCCCCACCGAGGATCGCCAGAAGAAGTGCTCCGACAGCGGGGGCCTGTCACACCGTGAAGCCCGCAGTCTCCAGTAAGAAGTGGCTGACTCGGGAACTCCTTGCCGCAGAGTGTTCTGATCCGACCTGACATCGGAGTTCCAATCATCCCGACGCGAGGGCCTCAACATCGAACCGTCTATAGCCGCGAACTGCGGAGGGTTCAAAGGCCCTGACCACGGGTGAAAAAAGAAGGAAGATGACTGAACTTTATTGCCTTCCCTCAGTGAGGAATGTTGATTCCACTGTGGTGGATGTTTAAGTTAAATTTTATTTTATGTGTGTATTGTGTTCTTTTCACATAGTATGGCTGTATGGTAACTCAAATTTGGCCCATCAAGTCTACTCCGCCATTCAATCATGGCTGATCTATCTCTCCCTCCGAAGCCCGTTCTCCTGCCTTCTCCAATAACCTCGTACTAATCAAGATTCTATCTATCTCTGTCTTAAAAATATCCACTGACTTGGTTTCCACAGCCATCATCATGCGCCATCGGGTAACTGATCATCAGTTACCACTTTCATTACACATATTATTCAACATTCCCAAAGACAGGAATCTACTGTAGTCTCACAAATTCATCTATTGATTCTGCTCACAAGACCACATGAAGATGTGGCTGTCCATACCTAACATGTTCCAAACTGCAGTAAACCACAAAACACTACCATCATTTCAGCTCCACTCACAAGAGATGAGATCAAGACCACTCACAAGAGATGAGATCATGAATGAGAAATCTCTGTTCCCATGGCAATCATTTCAATCTCAGTACCTCATTCTCAGAGTTAACTTTCAAACTATGAAGTCCTCCTTTTAATTATCATTTTCAACTATCACTGAAATAGCTTTATAGTCTGCAGGCTGTCAAATTTAACCTTCCTTGGTCAGAAAAACACCTGGCTCTTCTAAACTAACAAGACAAACGTGATATGTTCATGTGCAACAATGAGAACGGACTGAAATATACTCACAAAAGGCATCACTTGGTTCCATGGCCTTAGTCTAGGTATGTTACAAAACTTACCTTCAGCGGCGCTGCAATTCTGCCACTGGCCGTGTGTGCGATTTTGGCGCATTTGAGGGGGGGCGGGGATAAAACACTTTTTTTTCCAACCTGGTCCTGAATTATATTTGTTGGAGTGCAAGATGTTGCTAAAGAATCGTTCCTATGGCCGTTCTGTGTGTTATTAAAACAAATTCACCCGACAAGTTAATCGCTGGAATGATTTTAAAATCAGCTTTTGAAGCCACCAATGCCGACAACGGGGACGGATTTTATGGACGACCAGGTAAAAGAAAGTAATTTATTTTAGTATATACTAGTAGTATAAAAGTGTTTCTTAAGATGTATTTATTTCACATTTTAAGTTGCGAAATGGTGATTTAGTCCCCGAATGAACCGGCAGTGTATTTGCTGCAGATATGGGGACTAAAAACACCACAGCCTGAACGTTCCAAATGGTCCCATTCCAGAAAATCCCACTCGCAAGCTGATTTAAATGGCCATTAATTTACAGGTATTAAACATTAAATTCCTTCCATTTGGCCTATAAACACATGACAATGAGATTTAAAAATTATGTTATATTCTGAATTCTTGTGTGACTGTTATTTGGACACTTAGGCTATTTAAAAATGTTAATCTATTCTTAAGAAATGGATAGATGTTTAGATCTAGTAATTGAATTTTGTAATTAGCTACAATTACGTAACTAACTAATGATATGCTTTAATTTCAAGTCATCTAAGTAAGATCGTTTCATATTTGTTTCAGAATGCTTCAATCTATAATAACTGAAAATATCTTTCAGTTCTCTTAAATTTTAAGAATGTTATCGGCTTTTAAATGTTCTCGATCACAGCTGTTGTGTTAAGTCAATGAAAAAGCAATAGGGAACAAGATGCCAATTTCCTAGTATGAAAATGGCCATAACGTTTTTAATACTGAAGATATGAAAGTGAATTAGGTGTCAAATTAAACTTCTTTTTATGCTTTATCTGATGGGGTAAATTATAGACTTGATTTTTTAAATCTCAAAATGTTGTAACATTGCTACTTAGTCTCCGCTATGGCTCTCTGACTGTGAATTGTAACTACACCATGGTGGAAAAAATTATTCCACATGCTTGGTGCCATTTCCATCGACACAACAGCTTTATGCAGCATGCAAAAGACACAAAGCACTGGAGTAACTCAGCGGGCCAAGCAGTGTCTCTGGAGCACATGGATAGGCAACATTTTGGGTCGGAATTCCTCTTCAGACTAACTATGTGTGTGTGTGGGCATGGCGTGGGGGAGGGGGGGGGGGATAGGAGGGGCATGACATAGTGATAGGTAGACACAGGTGATAGGCAGATGGTTGGACAAAGGCCAGAGATGAAAAGGCAGAAGCAGTGAGATTATAGGAGTGAATAGTTCCGAAATGTAAAGTTAGAGAAACGAGGGAACCAGTCCTGTGATACTTTGCTGCACTCCTTAATGGCAAGTATGTTCCTTCTGAGGTAAAGAAACCAAAATTGTTTGCAGTACTCCAGGTGCAATCACATCAAAGCCCTAAACAATTGCAGTAATGTGTTCTTATCTTGTAGTTAAATATTTTCATATAATCAAGACTACTATACCCTTCTAAATCGTATTGGTTTTCAGAGACAAATGGAAAGTACCCTCTGATCCCTCTGAACATCACCATTAACCAATTTCTCACTAATCAAAGTGGCATATGAAATATAATATGGAAAAATCCATATAATATGGAAATCATCCACCTTCTGTTTTGTGGAAGAAAGTGGATGATCTTACATTTTTACAAGTGTAGGAAGGAAATGCAAATTGACACAAATTGTTGGAGTAACTCAGCGGGACAGGCAGCATCAATGGAGGGAAGGAATGGGTGATGTTTCCGGTTGAGATCCTTCTTCAGATTGTCCCGCTGAGTTATTCCAACAATTTGTGTCTATCTTCTTACATTTTTCCATGTATTACTCTAGATGCCATGTTCTCATCCACTCTATCAGCTTGTTTGTATCCCCTTGAAGCTTTATTACATTGTCCTCCATGCCAATTAGATAAGTATCATCAACGGACTGAAGAAGGGTCTCGACCCGAAACGTCACCCATTCCTTCTCTCCAGAGATGCTGCCTGTCCCGCTGAGTTACTCTAGCATTTTGTGTCTACCTTCGATTTAAACCAGCATCTGCAGTTCTTTCCTACACTTTAAATCTATTAGGAATCTATTGGGGGAAGGATACCGATTAAGAGATTGAGAGAACAAAAAAAGGCTTGTAATGTCCAAAGGACAGTCTTGCTGAAACAAAAGGCACATGAAATGGAATGCAAGACTATTAGTGAGAGAGTCCCAGCCAAGGTGCAGCATAATCAGCGATGGGAAACAAGGATGATAAGGTATAGCTCAATATGTGAAAGAAGAAACATGAATAAAGCATGAAATGTATTATTGAAATGACAAGAGGCAAGAGAACTCAGTAGACACTTTATCATGCAAGATCAAAGAGAAAAATGTAAAAGAATGGAGTCACAGTGAGATCTGCAGTCGGCATACCACACATGAGGAAAAGGTACTGTGGCCTGTGACTCTCATCTTTGTTTGTTATAACTTCTTAGTACTGGTTGCAACTTACTATTACACTAAAAACAACCAATAAACTGCAATCACACTTTGTGGCTGTAGTCACAAACACGATTCTTCAGTTAGACAAAATTAAATTCTAGAAGTCAGACAAAAACCTACAATTGGCAAAGACAACATTCCAGTCTTTTCATGGGACCAGAAGGGGCTGAATCCCCTTTCTGCCCCTCTGCATTATTGTTTATACGTACATGGTTCAGGCAGCTTGGCAACAAGGAACATCAATAAACACCAAGATGAATCCATTCATCAACACATGGCTGGTATTCCCTGTCAGTCAACATGCATTGCTTCAATTTAATTGTTCAATTTAATTTAATGATATACAGTGAGACCTTGTGATGCAAATCCATAGCATTCCTAAAAGTGGTGACACAGATGAATAAGGTGGTGAAAAATGCATTTGTCTGCAAGTCTTCATAGGCTGAGGCATTAAGTATGTGTTGGAATGTTATGTTGGAGACACAAGAGAATGCAGATGCTGCAATCTGGAGAGAAAAATCTGTGGTAGGAACTCATGTTGCAATTGCAAAAACATTGGTTTGATTGCAGTGAGAGTGTTGTGTACAGTTCTGTAATGGTTCTGTAGCAATCGAGAGAGTAGGAAGAGATTCACCAGGATGTTGCCTGGAATGGAAGGCCGCAGTTACAGTATATGGAGAGATTGGTTAGGCTGGATCTGTTCTGTTGATAGGGGAAGAAAGATTCTAAGGGGAGTAAGAGGCGACCATGGCTGACAACGGAAGTCAAGGACAGTATAAAAATAAAAGAGAAGACGTACAACATAGCAAAGATGAGCGGGAAGCCAGATGATTGGGAAACTTTTAAAGATCAACAGAAGATAACTAAAAAGGCAATATGGGGAGAAAAGATGAAGTGCGAAGGTAAGCTAGCCAAGAATATAAAGGAGGATAGTAAAAGCTTCTTTCCGTATGTGAAGAGGAAAAAATTAATTTCGACAAATGTGGGTCCCTTGAAGACAGAAACAGGCGAATTTATTATGGGGAACAAGGAAATGGCAGACGAGTTGAACAGGTACTTTGGTTCTGTCTTCATAAAGGAAGACAAACAATCTCCAAGATCTACTAGGGGACAGAGGACCTATGGTGATGGAGGAACTGAAGAAAATTCACATTAGTCAGGAAATGGTGTTGGGTTGACTGATGGGACTGAAGGCTGATAAATCCCCAGGGCCTGATAATCTACATCCCAGGGTACTCAAGGAGGTGGCTCTAGAAATTGTGGACCGTTGGTGATCATTTCCCAATGTTCCAAAAATTCTGGATCAGTTCCTGTGGATTGGAGGGTAGCTAATGTTATCCCACTTATTAAAGAAGGGAGGGAGAGAGAAAGCAGGGAATTATAGACCAGACATCCATGGTGGAGAAGATGCCGGAGTCGATTATTAAAGATGCATTTGGATAGCAGTAACAACATCAGTCCAAGTCAGCATGGATCTACGAAGGGTAAATCATGCTTGACAAATCTTCTGGATTTTTTTGAGGGTGTAACAAGTAAAATGGACAAGGAAGAACCAGTGGATGTAGTGTACCTGGACTTTCAGAAGGCCTTTGATCCCACACAGGAGATTAGTGGGCAAAATTGGAGCACATGGTACTGGGGGTAGGGTATTGACATGGATAGAAAATTGGTTGGCAGACAGGAAACAATGGCAGGCAGTGACTAGTGGGGTGCCGCAAGGCTTGGTGTTGGGACCGCAGCTATTTACAATATACATTAATGATTTAGATGAAGGAATTCAAAGTAACATTAGGAAATTTGCAGATGACACAAAGCTGAGTGGCAGTGTGAACTGTGAAGAGGATGCTATGAGGATGCAGGGTGACTTGGACAGATTGGTGAGTGGGCAGATGCATAATGTATAATGTGGGGAAATGTGAGGTTATCCACTTTGGTGGCAAGAACTGGAAGGCAATGGTGTCAGGTTAGGAAAAGGAGAAGTACAACGAGACCTGGGTGGCCTTACACATCTGTCACTGAAAGTAATCACGCAGGTACAGCAGGCAGTGAAGAAAGCTCAAAGGGCAAAATGGCCTACTCCTGCACCTATTGTCTATGTATCTATCTATGCACTTATGTATTCTCACTGGAATGTAGGAGGCTGAGAGATGACCTCATTGAGTCTAGAGTTACAAAGTGTGTGGGAAGGAACTGTAGATGCTGGTTTACACCGAAGTTGGACACAAAAAGCTGGAGTAACTCAGTGGGACAGGCAGCATCTCTGGAGAGGAGGAACAAGTGATGCTTTGGGTCTGAAGAATAGTCTCGACCCTAAACATCACCCATTCCTTCTATCCAGAGATGCTGCCTGTCCCGCTGAGTTACTCCAGCATTTTGTGTCTATCTTGAGAGTTACAGAGCACAGGTTTAGGGTGAGAGCAAAAGATCTTAAATATCTCAAGGATATATCTTAAATGAATATCTAGAATATCTAGCATGGAGGCAGATAGAACTACATATTTAAAAAAAGCATTCGGACCGATATTTAAACAGCTTCTTCCCCTCTGTTATTGAGAGGGTGGCGGATTTCCGCTTCCTGGGAATCCATATTGAGGAGGACCTGACGTGGAGCATGAACACCACTGCGCTGCTGAAAAAGATCCAGCAGAGACTGCACTTCCTGAGGGTGCTCAGGAAGAACAACATCACTCAGAGACTGCTGCTGTCCTTTTATCGGTGCTCCATTGAGAGCATACTAACATACTGTGTATGCGTGTGGTACACCAGCTGCACAGCGGCTCAGAGGAAAGCGCTCCAGAGGGCCATTGACAACGCCCAGAGGATTGTCGGCTGCCCTCTCCTTACCTTGGAGGACTTACACAGTTCCCGCTGCACCAAAAAAACCCAGAATATCATAAAGGACATTTCCCACCCCGGACACTCCCTGTTTGAACTGTTGCCGTCAGGCAGACGGTACAGATCTACAAGGACAAGGACGAACAGACTAAAAAACAGTTTTTACCCCACTGCTATAAAAGCACTAAATGTAGCCGCCAAGGAACGCAGGGGCGATACAGACTAAGGGACTGTGGTAACTGTGAAATCAACAGAAGGATGGAGGGTTGGGTGTGTATGCGTGCTTTGTTCGTGATATTTGTTTAGTTGTTTATCTTTATTATTTTACCGTGTATGTATCGTTAGCTTTTAGAAATGTTTGAATGCTGCACTGACTGGCTGACATTTTAAATTTCGTTGTACATGGTCCATGTTACAATGACAATAAAGAAACTATTCTATTCTTATCAGGGTTTAAAATGGTACTGCCATCAGTCAGGGTGCTCTCCCATTCACCACTACCCCATTGCGGACATTGGACTTTGTCTATGAAACTGATGCTCTACAATATATTCTGCAGTCTGTATCTTCCTCTTTGTTCTATCTATGGTACTTGAGTTTGCCTTGATTGTATTTATGTATAGTATTCTTATTGGATAGCGTGCAAAATCAAGCTTAATACTGTATCTCAGTACTCGAGACAATAATAAAAATTAAACATAAACGGAGCAGTAATGGGCCAACACAGATAGATGGAATGAGCATTGATAAACATCATGGTTGGCAATGATGAGGTGGGCCAAAAGGACTAATTTCTGAGTTGTATGTTTTTATATTTCTAACTAGCTAGCAGCCACCTTCAAATTATTGTCAGTGCCATGGACTCCGCCACTCTAAAAACCCAGAACTTAACTTAAATAAGGCATTTGCAAGCTAGGAGGTTAATATACAGCTTTATAGGACAGTCGTTCGGCCGCATTTGGAGTATTGCATGCAGTTCTGGTCTTCCCATTACAGAAAGGAGGCTTTGCAAAGGGTTCAAAGGAGGTTTACCAGAATGATGCCTGGATTAGGGGGTATCGGCTACAAGGAAAAATTGGACAGACTTGGATTCTTTGCTCTGGAATGCCGGAGGTTGAGAGGAAACCTGAAAGAAGTAAATAAAATTATAAGGAGCATAGATAGGGTCGACAGTAGATGCTTTTTCCCCAAGATGGAAATAATAAATACTGGAGGGCATAACTTTACTGTGAGAGGGGCAAAGTTTAAAGGAGATGTGCGGGACAAGTTATTTACACAGAGGGTGTTGAATGCCCGGAATATGCTGCCAGGGATTGTGCTGGAGGCATTTAGGAGGCTTTTGGTTGGGCACATGGACATGGAGGGAATGGAGGGATATGGATTATGTGCAGGTAGATAAGTTTGTCTTGGCATCATGATTGGCACAGACGTGGGTCGAAGGGTCTGTGCCTGTGCTATATTGTTCTGCATTCTATGAAACTGTTCACCAGTGAGATCAAGTAGTGATCCCACTGGCTGGACCATTCTATCAGAAACCTGCTGCACTCACTACAGTAAGTTCCATGATATAATTGCACTCTACACAACCTTGGACAGGATGTGAGCTTAGCCTTCATCAATAGCTATTAGGCGCAGAGTTATGAAGCAGCATCAGGAGGAAAAGAAGCCACAATCTAAAATAATCAAACATACTGTGAACATCTTATCTGACTCATACCAATTGACCCAACCCCAATCTGTTATTCATTAGAGTTCATCAATAATCAGCCCCACAGCTTTTTTGCTGAGCATTGTAATGCCTTTTTGACTATAAGTCCAAAATAACTATTCCAATTCATCAATGAAGATGTCCTGTACCAATCACCTTTGTGCAGCCTGTAGTACCTGTCATCCTCCTGCATCAATACAGTGTCCTCAGATGAACACAGCATGGGTGGTGGAAAGTTGCCAAATTTCAATGGAGCAAAATGCAAATGATCTTCTAGGAGTGATGGAATCATTGACCTATACAGCATGGAAACTTTCCTTTGGCCCAACTCATTCCTGAAGACCAAGTTGCCTTGCCAAGCAACTGTCTCTTGTATGTGTAGGAAGGAACAACAGATGCTGGTTTATACCGAAGATAGCCACAAAATGCTGTAGTAACTCAGGGAGACAGGCAGCATCTCTGGGGAAACGGAATAGATGACGTTTTGGATCGGAACCCTTCAACAAACTAAATGTAGAGGTGGGAAAGGGGTGAAATAAACTGGAGGCTAGAAAAAGGCAGAACAAATCAGGGGCGGCAACAGGTTACCCACCACAGGAGGGGTGGAGTCCATAATGGGCCCATTGTTGGCTGGGGAAGATGGGCTAACAACAGGGATACACAGATGTACACAGTGGAACTAGAGAGATGACCAGGGTGGGGGAAGGGAGGAGAGAGGAGGAGAAAGGAATGCAGGAGTTACTTGAAGTTGGCGAAATCAACGTTCATACCGCTAGGTTGTAAGCTGCCCAAGCGAAATATGAGGTGCTGTTCCTCCAATTTGCATGTGGCCTCACTCTGACAGTGGAGGAGGCCCAGGCCAGAAAGGCCCAGGACAGAAACTGGGAGATCATGTAGTCCGCCACTGATTGTAAATGTTCAACAAAACGATCGCCAAGTCGCCAATCATATTGGCAAGACCAAGCGTAGACTTGCTGATCGTTTTGTCACAGCAGGAGTGCGGATAAAATCCCCAAACATGGGAGATGAGGTCCGCTAATGGGAAGGAGGTCAGTCCAGCTGCACGAATGGTGAGGTTGACATGTCTGCAGTCGCGACAGTCCAGCAACGAGCATGGAAGGGCCACTCTGCTGTAGGAGTGGGTTGACCAACGCACAGTGAGTTTGGAGCAGACAATCCACAGCTGGACCTGAGTGGCCAGTCCATGGTCAGACAGGAATGGTAGGTCCACACCAGAGTTTCAATGGCCTATCCACAGTGGGATTGTTGTGGCCATGCTTGGGGGTTAATGAGTTCCAATGCCCAGGTGAATGTAGTTTGCTAAATCGTTCACGACTGTTGACAAGATTGTGTAGGAAGGAACTGCGGATGCTGGTTTACACCGAAGATGGACTCTATTCATATTCTACAGATTAAGAGTATCAATAGTCTGAAGAAGGGTCTTGACCCAAAACGTCACCCATTCCTTCTCTGCCTGTTCCACTGAGTTACTTCAGCATTTTGGGTCTATCTGTTGACAAGACTCACAGTTTGAAGAAATTTCACTGATAAATACCCTTGTGTTTCAGCCAAATCTAAGTAAAATCATACCCCAACGTCCTTTGATCACACACAGGCACTAAGTGTAAGCTTACCCTTAGCTCCTTGCGTGAAAAAAGGTGAAGGGACTGTGCCTCTACCCTGCAGCTTATATGCTATTGCTATTGTGTTTAAGAAGGAACTGCAGATGCTGGAAAATCGAAGGTACACAAAAGTGCTGGAGAAACTCAGCGGGTGCAGCAGCATCTATGGAACGAAGGAAATAGGCAACGTTTCGAGCAACGTTAGAGATCATAGCTGAGGGACGGGTATGTGGTGATGAGCAGTGTTTGAAGATAGTCTATGTAAGAAGGAACCAAAGATAGACACAAAAAGCTAGAGTAACTTGGTGGGACAGGATGCATCTCTGGAGAGAAGGAAAGGGTAGCGTTTCAGGTCTTGCAGACAGTCTTGCAGTTAACGGGAGACAGAATTTGAAGATATAATCAACGAGTTTGACTATGCATGTGCCACTATCAACTTTCTTGTGGCATTACACCTAGGGTTTGATTCTTGACATTGCCCACCCATAGCCATCTCCAATATATTACATTTGTATGAAGTGTGCGTAGGATCAAGAGAGTCAAGAGAATTTGTTAACTGGCCAGGGACCAATGACATTTTGACTTGCAAACGCTTAACATGCCCGTGAATCCAATACACACAGGTAACGATAATAATAAACATTCCAATAAATTTATAACTGCAGTACTAAGTAGAAGAACCATAATATTTGGTGCCTGAGCCCCTGAGAATGCAAGACTTCTCTCCTCCTTCTCTCCGCTGCTTGCTGCAAGCCCTCTAGTTCACCACTCAAAGCCCACTTTCTCCAGAACTGTAGTATTCTTGAATGCCCCTCAGATCAGAATGAGCTTCAGAATGCCATCCTTACTCCAAGTTTTAAGGAGCTCCCCTTTAAGAGTTACAGGTTGGACTTAAAGGCTCTCTGTGTCTAACTCTTAGTCATAGAGTCAAACTGCGTGGAAACAGGCACTTCGGCCCAACTGGCCACAGCGAATGACATCTACACATTTACACTAGTCCCACCTGCCTGCATTTGCCCATTAACTTTCTAAACCTATCCCATCCACGTACTTGTCTAAATGTTTCTTAAACGTTGTGATAGTACCTGCCTCAACTACCTCCTCCAGCTGCTTGTTCTATACACCCACCACCCTTTGTGTAAAAAACGTTACCCCACGGGTTCCTATCAAATTATTCCCGCACTACCTTAAACCTCTGAACTCTGGTTCTTGGTTCCCCTATTCCGGGCAAGAGATTCTGTACATTTACTCAATCTATTCCTCTCACGATTTTGTACAATCAGATCATCTCTTATCCTCTTGTGCTGCACGGAATAGAGTCCTAGCCTGCTCAGCCTCTCCCTATAGCTCAGTTCCGCAAGTCCTGGCAATATCCTTGTCAATCGTCTCTGCATCCTTTCCAGTTTGACCATCTTTCCTATTGCCCAAAACTGACACAATATTCTAAATGTGGCCTTACCAACGTCTTATATAACTGCAACATGACCTCCCAACCTCTAAACTCAATACTCTTTACTGATGAAGTACAATGTGCCAAAAGCCTTTTTGACCACCCTATCTACCTGTGACGCCGCTTTCAATGAACTATGTACCTGAACTCCTAGATCCCACGGCATTAAACACTCCAACACTCCTTGTGTAGGTCCTGCCCATGTTAGGCTTCCCAAAATGCAATACCTCATATTTCTCACTAGTGAATGCCATCAACCATTCCTCAGCCCACCTGTCCTACCGATCAAAATCCTGCTGCAATCTTTGACAACCATTTTCACTGTCTAGAATACTACCCACTTTTGTGTGTCAACGGCAAACTTGCTAATCATGGCATGTACGTTCTCATCCAAAACTCTTGTTGTACCTTCACTGTAAATGTTTATTGGAACATCACACAGGGAGTTTATTCTATTACTACCCCATGCTGTACCTTTTGTGGGGGTGTTTAATGGGCCATAAGTATTGCATGCTAGATAAAGAAATGCAAGCCAATTTCAAAATTGGGCCCCTTACTGAGGCAAGACCAATAACACAGTTAATGTTGCCTTCATGCTGTTATCATGTAAATAAGCAGTTAGCTGCAAGTTGTTTTTCTGCATCTAAAAGAAGAAATCGGTGGAGGTTAATCGTGCATTGTAATCCCCTCGTGTTATGTTGAGAATTATCCAATGTGGCTCCCTTTATATTAGATTTAATCAGGTAAAGGATGGAACTGGATATTTATGTATTAGGAATATATTGTTCATGTACAACAACATGAATTTATACAATAATTGTTAGGATTATAATTTTCTGAAGAATTACTTTTTCCTGAATTTTAAAATAATTCCAAATTTTAAAAAGTCATAGGAACTAACAAGTTAAGACATTCTGTGTAATTAATGCATCTTTCAAATGGTGTGTACCTTATAACTTCCAATAAACCCAAACTATATCACATAACTATTTGCTCTGTTGTCTTCTTTGGACAATTAAACAGATTTTAATTTATAAAGTGAACATACAGTAGTAATTTCTGTAGCAATGAGGTTTTGAAAACTCCCAGTCACACATTTCATTACAGTTTGTCTTTTAGATTTAATAAAACATTAAAGTACAAAATCAGTATTCTCCAGAATCTGAGAACAAATATTTCCCTATTATGTATCCAAACCATGTGGTGCAGAGCAATTGACTAAATTCATCCAAAGATTATTTAATACTAAGTGATTTACTTGTGCATCACCAATCAGAATAACAAGCTGTTTGTGATGGATTTTCATGTAGCATTGTAACCTTGCAAATCCAAGCAGATTTGATAATTACAGTCATTACTATCTAAACATTTTTTTAAAAATCTATCAGTCTATGCTAAGATATACAATATAAAACACTGCTCAATTTGTATAATCTTCATAGGTTCTGTTATTTATGAATATTCCACCAGATTCATGAAACAGCATATGAAATGAATGATAAATCAGGGGATATTGAGCAGAATAAATAAAATTATGGCAGTGTTAAGGATAGTGTGTTTCCTTTTAACTATTTATCAAAGCAACTATTGTTTACATTAATGCAGATCCACTTCTTGGATATTTGAGGCAGTTTGTTTTATTGTTTTATTGTAACATCTATTTTTTAAGGACTATTTGTAAGATCAAATACTCTGGAATCTGAACAAAGTTCTCGACCCAAAACATCACCCATTCCTTCTATCCAGAGATGCTGCCTGTCCCGCTGAGTTACTCCAGCATTTTGTGTCTGTGTTATAAGGTTCACTGGTAAATAAGTAGTACTAGATGAGATAAGTTTCTTCCAACTAAATATTAGGAAGACAAGGTTTCCTATTATTCCAGAGTGGGGTTACTTTACCCTTACTTTCTCCTCCTCTTCTCAGCTCTCCCTCAGCCCTCTGCTTCCACCTCTTCCTTTCTTCCTCCCCCACCCCCCCCCCCACCCTCACTCACCATCAGTCTGAAGAAGGGTTTCGACCCGAAACATTGCCTATTTCCTTCGCTCCATAAATGCTGCCTCGCCCGCTGAGTTTCTCCAGCATTTTTGTCTACTTTCCTATTATTCCAACTCAGTTCCTAATCCTGACAACCATCAGAGGCTGAACCACAAGACTGTGACTCTGAATTCTGAGTGGCAGCATCACTGTGCACATGAATCCAGCTGTGCATGGAACAATGCGCTCATCTACAGTGCATTATCAGCACACAATTTACGCTTCTCAAGGCTTACCTCAAATGAAGAGTTTGATGTTCGCCTGCTGCTTGTTTCCCTCCGGTAATCCTGAGAGGGGAAAGTAGTGTGAACTAAAGGGTCAGACAAGAGTGATTCATGTGGAATTTCATTGGCGCTCCTGTGGTTCTGGCTCTGAATCTCAAGATTTGGTTAGAAACTGGAGAATTTAAAAATATTTTAAGGCCTCCAACTTATTCTTGCATGATCCCCAAATAACATTAGAGCTCTAATTTCCACAACTAATTATTTTTGAAATATATCAGATTGCCACTTATTCAGTGATGACTTAGTATACCACTCAAGAATGGATGATCTGGTCAATTTTTGGTCTTTGTGGCCTTCAAGCGAATTAGCTGCTGTGATTCCCACATTAAAACAATGGTCACACATAAAAATACAAGGTCATACAGTCATGCAGCATGGAAACAGGCCCTTCGGCCCAACTTGCCCACACCGGCCAACAAGTCTCATCTGCATTAGTTCCACCTGCCTGTGTTTGGCCCATATCCCTCTAAACCTGTCCTATCCATGTACCTATCTAAATGTTTCTTAAAGGTTGCGATAGTACCTGCCTCAACTACCTCCTCTGGTAGCTCGGTCCATACCCACATCACCTTCTGCGTGAAAATGTTATCCTTCAGATTTTTATTAAATCTTTCCTCCCCTCCCATTTTAAACTTATGTTCTCTGGTTCTCCACTCTGGACGAGAGACTGTGCGTCTATCCGATCTATTCCTCTCATGATTTTATACACCTCTATAAGATCACCCCTCATCCTCCTGCACTCCAAGGAATAGAATCCTAGCCTGCTCAACCTCTTCCCATAGCTCAGGCCCACGAGTGCTGGCAACATCCTCGTAAATCTTCTCTGCACTCTTTCCAGCGTTAACTTCATTAACTCTGAAGTACTTTGGGACTCCTTTTCAGATACACACAAGTTGCAGAAGGAGCCAATTAAGTGCATGTTTTTTTTTTTTAGAATCACTCTCCAAGAGCAGCCAATGCCCAATATCCCATAACCTCCTCCCCAACTCCACCATTAATTAGCCAGGGATTGACATTCATCGTAGGGTATCTCCATGGAGACTCATTTTCACCCCTTTTAGAAATGCCCCAATTGGAAAATGTGCATCAATGCCAATGACACACCGGTTCCATTTGGTGGAGAAAACCGAGTCACTGGGAGGCTGAATGCAAAGATTAAAAACTAACTGGATAATCAGTTCATTTAGAAAATAACTAATAACTTAGCAGCTGACGCAGAACCTCACATGCATGTTGACCCATAAATTCTTCATTTAACACAGCATTGAACTAGATGCTCTCTGCAAGATCAAACAACACAACTTGAAAGTACAATCTGTCAGGAAGATAATGAAAGCAATGAAAGTACTCAGAGCGGGCTCTGTCTGAGTGGTGAAAGCATCAAAAATTGCTATGAGATGCTGATTAAGACTTTTGACGTACTCAAATGTTAACAAACTGCCAACGTCTCACCAGGCCATTGACATTGACTGTCTTTGCAACCATTCAACATGACGAAGGTTTCTGATACTAAGCAGCCTTGTCTAGTATAAATACATACAGTGTCCTCCATAATGTTTTGGACAAAGACCCATAATTCATTTATTTGCCTCTGTACACAATATGAGAGTTGTAATAGAAAAAAAAATCACATGTAGTTAAAGTGTATATTGTCAGATTTTATTGAAGGCCATTTTTATACATTTTGGTTTCATCATGTAGATATTACAGCTGTGTTTATACATAGTCCCCCCATTTCAGGGCAAATAAATAAATAATGGGTCTTTGTCCCAAACATTGTAGAGGACACTGCATAAAGGTCATCATATACATATACAAATACATATAAAAGTCTGAAGAAGGGTCTCGACCCGAAGCATCATCAATTCCTTCTTTCCAGAAGGAATGCTGCCTGTCCCACTGAGTTACTCCAGCACTTTGTGCCTATCTTTGGTTTAAACCAGCATCTGCAGTTCCTTCATACACATATTGTGAGTGTAATTGTAATTCATTTATTGTAATTGTAATTAATTTATTAGCCAAGTATGTAAACATATAAGGAATTTGATTTGTCAACAGTCATACCAAAAAGCAACAAGATACATAACCACATACAAATTAAACATAGACTTATACAGCCACCACAATGGCGTGTGAGAATCCCCAGGGCACACAGCATAGCTCCTTCACCGTGATGTGACCAGACTTGTACCGATCACTGTCACTCCCTCTGCAGTCCCTGCCCGCCCGAACAGTCAGAAAGCCGTCCACACTCGCATTAGACTCCAGGATGTCCTCATGGAGCGATGTCCCCACAAAACACCAAAATCATTGCACTCACGGCACTCCCTCCGAGTCCTCACCAGTGCAGGCAGCATGTCCATCTTGTTTTTTTGGCGACCTCACATTCCACACTGTGATGGAAGGCAAATAAAATACCTTCTTTCCTCTTTTTCTCTCATGGTCGAGGCAATCGAAACTTCCGCAGTCGGCAAACGTAGTTCCCACATCAGGACTATCAAAGCTCCTGCAATCGGGGAGGTTGAAGATCATGCGGTTGGAGCTTCCGCTGTCGATCCATAACAAAGGGACCGCCAGCTCCACGATGTTAGGCCGCCATGCAGATGGAGATACGATGAAAAAGTCACATCTCCATTGAGGAAAGAGATAAAAAAGGTTTCCCCTAACCCCCCACCCCCACATAATACAAAAATTAAAGGTACACAAAAAAAATACAAGTAAACACAGACTAAAACAGCAAAAGAAGAGAAAGACGAGACAGGCTGTTGGTGTGGCTGCCATGTACGGTGCCATAAAGGTCATATCAGGTTTGAAAGGTAGAGTTACACCCATATATACGACATAATGTCCCCTTTAAAAAAGGAACTAAACTATCAACTATCTATGCCTTAAATTACACAAATAACTTAATATTCACAGGTATTATTCATGCATATAATATCGACATTAATAAATTAAATGTAACATAAACTTACCCATTTTCTTAATTTTCTGATTTACCAAACTCTTCACGGTAAGTAGCCATAACATCTCTGAAATATATATGCAGGCACTCATTATTTCAGTAAACCATCTCTTCATGTAGGTCAAATAAACATCTGATCTGCTTTCCTTCCCTACAATTGTTACGTTAACATTGTTACTTCCATAACATTGACCAGAACACATTACTTGTTTTGGATTACCATCTTCTTACTGTCACTTGTATGGAGTGAAATATTTATTTGAACCTTAACACAACATCGCAGAAATCTAATTAAGACCTACAACAGTTACAGTCATGCAATAAATGATACTACAACATATTAATTTATCAATGGTATTGGTCCCTCTTTTAGCTGCCTTATAGCATTCTCTGCCTTCTTATCTCTGTTATAATGTTGCTCTGCATTGTGACTTTCATTGTTCCCCTCCTATTTCATAATGTGCTTCGCCCATTTCCCTCTTTCCCCTACTGTGGATTTGTCCTTTGCTTCCCCTTTAGATATATAAATGTGAGGTTATCCACTTTGGCGGCAAAAACAAGGGGGGGGCAGATTATTATCTCAATGGGGTTAGGTTAGGTAAGGGGAAGGTGCAGCGAGACCTGGTCGCCATGTACACCGGTCACTGAAAGTTGGCGTGCAGGTACAGCAGGCAGTGAAGAAAGCTAATGGAATGTTGGCCTTCATAACAACAGGATTTCAGTATAGGAGTAAAGAGGTTCTTCTGCAGTTGTATAGGGCTCTGGTGAGACCACATCTGGAGTATTGTGTACAGTTTAGGTCTCCTAATTTGAGGAAGGACATCCTTGTGATTGAGGCAGTGCAGCGTAGGTTCACCAGATTGATCCCTGTGACTGTCATATGAGGAAAGATTGAAAAGACTAGGCTTGTATTCACTGGAGTTTAGAAGGATGAGGGGATATCTTTTAGAAACATATAAAATTATAAAAGGACTGGACAAGCTAGATGCAGGAAAAATGTTCCCAATGTTGGGTGAGTCCAGAACCAGGAGCCACAGTCTTAGAATAAAGGGGAGGTCATTTAAGACTGAGGTGAGAAAAAACTTTTTCACCCAGAGAGTTGTGAATTTATGGAATTCCCAGCCACAGAGGGCAGTGGAGGACAAGTCACTGGATGGATTTAAGTTAGATAGAGCTCTAGGGGCTAGTGGAGTCAAGGGATATGGGGAGAAGGCAGGCACGGGTTATTGATAGGGGACGATTAGCCATGATCACAATGAATGGCGATGATGGCTCAAAGGGCCGAATGGCCTCCTCCTGCACCTATTTTCTATGTTTCCATGTGTCTATGTTTTGAAACATGTATTCTGCCTCCAACAGAATATTCCATCTACAGTCCGCAATGTTGGGGAAGTACACCCCAGGAAAACTAGTACGTCCTTGGTTATTGCGGTTTAATCTTCACTGGAAAAATTGTGAATTAAATTGTAGTCCCAAATTTTGCATTTTGCTTCTTTTACTCAATAAGTGTTATCAATCCGTAATGAATTTTTGATGGATTATTTTGGTGATAAAACAAAGCACAAGAAGAGCCTTCTGCCCACAATGTCCATGCTGAACATGATGCCAAGATAAATAAATCTCATCTGCTTGCATGTGATCTATATCCCTCCATTCCCTGCGTATCCATGTGTCTTTACAAAAGCCTCTTAAATGTAACTTGTGTCATTCATCTGTCCACAACATGGATTACTATGGCCCTATGCGTCAACACCTTTGCCCAGAAACATGTTTTTCACCTTGAACTTCACATGACCCACATTTGAGACAAATAGCTGAAACTCCATGGATTTCTCAAATTTCCCAGATAATTTACATATCCTTTTCTTTCCATCATCCTCCATTCATGCTCATACACAGAATACACACAAAATGCTGGAGAAACTCAGTGGGTGAGGCACTGAGTGGCAACGTTTCGGGTTGAGACACTTCTTCAGACTCAATCTCATACACAGAGTACCAGGTTCCTTAGAATCACCCTGTCTTCCTTTCCTGTAACCATCAACAAGATCCCATCCTCATTGCCAATGTAGTGTCTGTGGGATTATTTGATGGCAATTTTCTTTAGAACATAGAACGTGATGGGACAGTACAGCATTGGAAAAGGCCCTTCGGCCCACAACATGTCTGCTAAAGATGATACCGAATCTTAAGAAATGATTTTTGGTATTGGTGCAAGTACTTTCCTAAAATATAAACAGAAAAGGCTGAAAATAGACAGCTACAGCCACGGGAAGAGAAACGCCATTCTTGTTTCATTTGACACATTATTAACCATTACCACATAATTCATTCTCGCAGTTGGAGCATAGTTCAAGGAAGAATTCATGCAATAAATTGCACGTTAAGCTAATGAAACATGGTAACATAAATAATATGACAAATATGCTTGATTTCTCTATTGATTTTGTGCTCAAGTTTTCAGTGATCACGTTGTAGTAAATCTCCATTAATCGGTGAGAACTTTGGTGGTGTTGGGCAGACTGATTTTCCAAGATATTGGGTACTATTCCAGTTATTGCATCACGCTATTAGTTCTTTTAGCCTCCATGACCACCCCCCGCAGTCCATTGCAGGCATCCACCACTCCGTGAAAAACTTGCCACACACATCTATCTATCTATCTATCTATCTATCTATCTATCTATCTATCTATCTATCTATCTATCTATCTATCTATCTATCTATCTATCTATCTATCTATCTATACCTCTATCTAAAACTCTGATCTTGATGTGGGTTTTTCTATTTGCGCAAAAACAGTACGTGATAGCACTGCAATTTTTTGCCCCCTTACTCACCATTCTACTGTGCTACGAGTGCAACAAGTTTCATTTCGATCGATGGTATATTGTAAAAGTTATCGAGGTTTAACAATCGTAAAAAGTTGCTGAGGCAGAGAATTGGAATGAGGGGAGGAGGGAAATGTGGAGGAGGGAGATAGGGTGATGGGGGGGGGCGAGCGGCAGCACCGTGCCCCACTGTCTACCCACTGGCAATGGACACCACAGGTCCTGGGTCGGGCAGCGCTCCAGCAGCTTCTACCCACGGGCACGGACACCGGGAGGGGCCCTAATGCACCGCAGCGTTACACGGAGAGGGGGAGCGCCACGGCCCACAGCACAAAGGGGGGGGGGGGGGGATGGAGAAGACGGGGTGGGGGGGGAGAAATGATGAAAATTGATGCAGACCTGAGTAAGATCCTAGACGGACTTCAAGGAACAGTGGAGAAGAAACTGGAGCAGATGAGTGATCTGATCTACTCCAATGGGGCAGAAAGGTTCGGAACCAAAAAGAAGGAAACAACAACTCCTCCCAAGCTCAGAAGGCAGCGAGAAATCGAGCGCCTAATCAAAGAGAGAAGGGACCTGAGGAAACGGTGGAGGAAATCCTCACGGGAAGAAAGAATGGGCATCAACCTCCTGCAAGCAGATCTAAAGGAAAACCCTGGGAAGACTGCAGAGAGCAGAAACCCTCAGAACTACAAGGATCCCTTCAGATTTGTGAAAGGACTCTTCACAAAGGAAAAGAGCGGGTCACTTAAGGTGTCAAAGAGGGAATTGGATAACCACTTGAAATCAACGTACACAGACAACCAAAGATTTGAGCAGAGGGAGATACCTCAAGACATGCCACCCATTCCTCAACCAGAACATCAGTTGGACGACAGCCTCCCAAGATGGAGTAAAGTCGAGAAAACCGTAAGGAAGGCAAGGGCAGCTTCAGCTCCAGGACTAAACGGAGTACCATACCGGCTGTACAAAAATGTCAAAATGGTCTACGGTTCTTATGGAGGCAAATGAAGATAGCATGGAGAAAGCAAACCATCCCAAAAGCATGGCGAAGAGCAGGGGGAGTGGTGATCCCCAAGGAAAAAGATGCTTCAAACATCAACCAATTCCGGCAAATCAATCTCTTGGATGTTGAAGGGAAGATCTTCTTTAGCATTGTTGTTCAAAGGATGATAACCTACCTGAAACAGAACAACCTGATTGACACGTCGGTACAGAAAGCTGGTATACCAGGCTTCTCTGGATGCTTAGAACACACAAGCATGATATGGCATCAAATCGAGTCTGCAAAAAGGGAAGGAAGGGATCTGCACGTCTTATCCCTGGACCTAGCCAATGCTTCCCCATTCTCCCCTCTGGACAGCCTTTGAGTTCTTCCATGTACCAAAGACCATTACAAACCTGGTCAGAAACTACTTCCAAGATTTGCAATTCTGTATTACAACAACAGAATACGTAACATCATGGCATTCACGGGAAGTGGTAATAATGGCAGGTTGCACCATCTCCCCGCTAGCCTTCACCATGGCGATGGGAGTGATCATCCGAGCTTCCAAGTGGGTCATAGGAGGAGAGCGGCTACAGTCTGGGCAATGGCTCCCTCACATTCGTGCCGACATGGATGACATGACCAACCTGACCTCAACCATTGCATGTACCAAGCGCCTTCTGGAAAAGCTTTACGTGAACATAACATGGGCCTGGATGAAGTTGAAACCCAGCAAATCCAGAAGCACATCCATCATCAGAGGAAAAATCGTAGACAAGTGATTCCACATTGATGAAACACCCATTCCGATGGTGTCAGAGCTGCCAGTCAAGAGTTTAGGATGGTGGTACAATGCAAGCCTCAAAGACTCAGACCAGTGTGATCAACTGAGGGAAAAAACCATCAAAGGCCTTGGTAGCATAGACAATATCTCGCTTCCTGGTAAGCTGGAACTGTGGTGCCTGCAGTTTGGATTTCTCCCCCATCTGATGGTCTACGAGGTCCCTATCGCCAAAGTCGGGAAGCTGGAGAGGACAGTCAGTTCATACATCAAGAAGGACTCCCGCGATGCCTCAGCAATATCGGCTTGTATGGACACAGCGCTCTGGAACTGCCTGTCTCTAGCCTCACAGAAGAACAAAAATGCACCAAAGTGAGGCTGGACATGACCCTGCCCGAGTCACAAGATGTTGCAGTACGAGCGGCAGCTCCCAGACTGGCAACTTGGAGGAAGTGGACCCCATCGGAGGCTGCACAGCAAGTAAAATCTGCTCTCAGGCATGGAGACATTGTAGGACAGGTGCAACAAGGAAGAGGTGGGATTGGACTTGACCCACATGGCACAAGGCAACATCCACCCAGAGAAGAAAGCTGGTAGTTGCTGATGTCCATCAGAAAGAGGAGGCAGAGAGATGCGCAAAGGCAGTCTTTCAGTTCAAACAGGCCCAGTGGACTATCTGGAAAAACATGGAGCATCGTAAGCTTACCTGGAGGGATCTATGGGAGATGGAAGGAAGCCGTATTAGCTTCATCATCAACGTCACCTACGATGTACTTCCAACACCCAAGAACCTAAACAAGTGGCTTGGAGAGGATCCATCATGTTCTCTCTGCCAAAACCCAGCAACATTAAGGCACATCCTCACTGCCACTTTCACAAGGCCGCTACACCTGGAGGCACAATCAGGTCCTGTGACAACTGGCGATCACCTTGGGAGGAAGGAGAACTACCACCAATGCCCTCCCTCCCCCAACGCCTGGTTTCTTGAACACCACCCCTTTTGTAAAGGCGGGACAACTTCCAGAGAAGCCATTTGCAAGAAAGGTACTGACCCTCCTGGACACTGCCCGGGGCCGGGAAATGCAGGCTGATCTAGACAAGAAGCTCATCTTTCCACCAGAGATCATCACAACTAATCACAGGCCGGACCTGATCTTGTGGTCAACCTCACAAAAGTCCCTGTACATCATGGAGTTAACTGTGCCTTGGGAGGCTGCCGTTGGTGAAGCGCATGAACGCAAATGTCTGAAGTATTCAGACCTAGCAGCTGAGGCAGAACAATGTGGCTGGCATACCCAGGTGCTCCATTGGTAAGTGACTGAAGCTTCGGGCCGGTCTCCAGGAAAGGCCGCACCAATCCAGTTGCTAGGCCGCAAAGGGGGAACGGAGAAAGATCACATCTCCATTGAGGTAAGTGACTGAAAATGATTTCCCCCTATTCCCCCTCCCCCCCCCCCCCCCCCCTTCACATCCCACATAAGACATACCGAGAAACATTAAAACATACATTTTAGACAAACTAAAAATAACAAAAAAAGTCGAAATAACACACAGGCTGCTGCAAGGCTGCCATCTCAGCACCACTCAGTGGAGCATAGAAATGCATAGAACGGGAAAATACAGAAAAGTACTGGCCCTTCGGCCCACAATATCGGTGCTGAACATGATGCCAAGATAACTCATCTGATAGAACCTAGAAAAATTAGTGAGATGGGATTTAATTCCCGATTCAAAGACCAGCCCACAGAGAATAATAATTGGCCATTAAATCCTTTTTACCTCAATGCACCATTCTTAATTTTTTTTAAAAATTGTGTATAATTTGTGGTGTGAGTGAAATCTCCGATATTCTTGGGAAGAGGATTTCCTGTAGATATTGCTAACTGCAGTGGCTGGGAACCAAACCCGAGCCAACTGCTTAGAAGGCAGTTGTGATCACCACATACATACTGTATAGACCCGATGCCACCCTTCTCCTCCCTATCGAAAGACACAGCATGGAAACAGGTCCTTCGGCCAAGCGAGTCCACGCCAACCATCCATTACCCGCTCACACTGCTTCTATGTTATTCCACTAAAGAATTGCTTTAGTGGAGCAGAGCCCCTCCTGAAGCTTGATTAGAATCTCGGAAAATAGACCTCAAAACATTTACAACTCTGGGATCATTTGCATTAGAATTGTGTTTGTTACCCAAGTGGAAACACAGTGCCAGCAGCAATACTCCAACGTACTTCTTCAGCTTTTAACTACTTTGGAATATTCTGGGATCATGCAGATACTCATTGAATGTATGCTTTACTTTTCTTCTGCTGCATTTGAACTCTTCAGATAATTAATAAAAGATCTAGAAACATTATATGGAGAATTATTTCTCAGCAATTTGTTGTATATGGATTACAGGATGACAGAACCAGATTCAATAACAACTTTGAAAAGAAAATCTAATAAGTACCCGAATGAATAAACCATGTCCCAGCATCAGGGATTAATAGTGCTAGCATAGCACAATGGGCAGAAAAGCCTCCTATGGTTTCTATACATTACCTACCCTTATGTGGTTTAATAACTTTTCCCTCTAAGGTTGAAGTGTCTTTTTGTATTTTAACCATATCTATAATATTGACTATTGCTACGTTTGTTTGTAACATCCTATATAGAGTTGTATACAGCATGGTCCTGTACAACATTATACATTTCCATCCTGTACAGCACAGATATAGGTATTTTGGCCGTTGATTAAGTCGGTAAACTGGGATAGTCCCATATGCTTGCGTTTGGCCAAAGCCCTCTATACCCTTCCTATCAATAAATCTGACAAGGTGTCTATTGAAAGTCATAAATAGCTGCTACTATGGCTTTTCGAGGCAGCTTATTCCAAATATTAACTACTCTCTAAGTGATAAAGTTGTGTCATGGCAGCGGGCAGCCGAGGGCTCCATCCAGGCCGACTCCCTGCCTCTCTGACATCCATTCCAAGCTGTCCATAGATTGATAAAAAATACTTCTATTGATGCTCCTGAACACATAATCAGTGATGTAACTTGGGGTCATTGGGTGTTTTGGGTCTTTCAACATCAGACACCCTCACCCAGACAACCCTGCCGTGGGCGATCAGACCACGACTTGTGTTCAGGTGGCATTCGCTCCTCCCCATGGACATCCTCTCCTGATCCAGAGCCATCTCGAGGCCTTCTGCGCTGCCTCTGTGGTGTTCTTGATGGCTCTTCTCCTCTCCATTACATTGATGCCCAGTGCACTTAAGGCTTTGTAGAGCGATTGCCCTGCAAAACCTCTACAGCCAACCTCGATGGGCATACATCTTGCCTTCCAGCCCTGCTTACGGCAGTCTATGACCAGCTCTTCATACTTGGTCATCTTCCTCTCGTGGGCCTCCTCCAGACGGTCCTCCCACGGCACTGTCAGTTCCAACAAGATGCTGATTTTGGTCGCCTCTGAGACCAGGAGGATATCTGGCCTCAGGGTGGCCGTGGCAATGTGCTGTGGGAACTTCAGCTGTTTCACCAGGTCTACGGAAAGCTGCCAGTCCTGCGCAGTCGCCAGGATTCCTGACTGATTCCTGGCTGCTGTGGTTCTTGGCAGCTGCACTCCGGCCTTCACGAAGGTGATCATCTGGGTGGTGGGGCGTTCTCGTCTGCAGCTGCTGATTCCCATGCTGATGGCTTCTGCAATGGGTTTAAGAACCTGGTTGTGACGCCATGTGTACCGGCCCTGCCCAAGAGCCATTCGGCAGCAGCTCAGGATGTGTTCCAACGTCCCCTTGCCTGAGCATTGCGGGCAATCTGGAGATTCCGCTTTGCCCCAGATGAAGTGGTTCGATGGGCTGGGCAGGACATCAAACACTGCCTGGACCAGGAACTTGATGCGCTGTGGTTCAGCCTGTCAGAACTAAGTCCATGTGACTTTTTCGGTTCATGGCCTGCTCCCACCTTGTCCAGGCCACCTGCTGCCTCAATCCAACTGCTCTGGTAGACCTCTCCTCCCCCACCACTGCCCTCACTTCCTCCTGGACCAGCCTGCACCTCTCCTTCCCCTTGGCCTTGTCAAACTGGGGAGTTGGGAAAATTCCCAGATCAGCTCTTCCCCGAGTCACTGCTCCCACCAGGACTCTGTGACGTATCCGAGACTCCGCTTGCAGCACGGCTTCGCCGGCTCTCCACTTCCTCCCAGTTTTCACCTCCATCCCTACCTGAGCCATCTTAAGGTTGCTGGAGTCTCTGTACAGCATCACCTCTCTGGCCCGAGTCACCTTAAACTCCTCATCCAGGGACTTCAGGGACAGCTGGAGCTTGGTGTTGTTTCCATAAAGGGCGGTGCTGCTAAGGCTCCTGGGCAGTCCCAGCCACCTCCTGAGAAAGCTGCTGACTTTCCTCTCCAATTTCTCTACGATGGATATTGGGACTTCGTAGACAAGCAGTGGCCAGAAGGTCATCCATGAAGGCTCTGATTGGTGGTTGGAGCATTCCTGACTTGGTCCGAGGGCCCCGGCACTCTGGCTCAGCAGACTTGACAATCATGTTCCACGCCAAGGCAAAAAGGATCACAGAGATGGTACAGCCTGTGCCATTCTGATGTTACTGACCGTGATGAGACTCTCATGCTGAACTGGTTGTAATAGTCCAGGATGCGATCTGCCACTTGGCCCGGCACATGATGCTTGGCCATGACTGTCTGGATCAGCTTGTGCGGGATGGAGCCGTAGGCGTTGGCCAGGTCAAGCCAGAGCACTGTCAGGTGTCTCTTGTTCTCTCTGGCTTCTCTGATGAGCTGGGTCACCACTCCCGTGTGCTGTAGACATGCCGGCACTCCAGATAAGGCCAACTTTGAGGGTATGAGAGGTCTCACTCAAATTGACTGGAGCAGGTTATTAGAGGGGAAATGAACATGGGCCAAGTGGTATGTTTTTTTAAAAAGCCTGAAGAAAGCTCAGGATGTGTGCATCCCCATTAGAGTGAAGGGCAAAGCAGGCAAACGTAAGGAAGCTTGGCTGACGAGGGAAACTGAGATGTTAGTCAAAAACAAGAATGTTGCATGGGACAGGTATAGGCAACTGGGATCGTGCATCCCTGGAGGAGTTTCGGGAACTAAGGAGTAAATTAAAAAAGGAAATCAGAAGGGCAAAAGGGGCCCAGCTCTGGCGGGTAAATTAAGGACAATCCCAAATGATTTTATAAATACATTAGGGGTAAAAGGGTAACTAGAGAGAGTGGGACCTCTCAGGAATCAAAGCGGTCACCTCTGCGTGGAGCCACAGGAGTCCTAAATGAATATTTCTCCCCTGTATTTACGAAGGAGACAGTAGGGCGGAGGAAATTGGAGCAGTCACTGGAAGTGTCTTGAGGGCAGTCAGGGTTACTGTCGAAGAAGTACTGAAGGTACTGTCGTGTTTGAAGGTAGACAAATCTCCAGGGTCTGATCAGATATATCCGAGGACATTGTGGGAAACTAGAGAGGAAATTGCGGAGGCCCTGATTGAAATTTACGAATTGTCCTTAAATACATGAGAAGTGCCAGAAGACTGGAGGGTGGCAAATGTTGTGCCTCTTTTCAAGAAGGGCTGCAGGGAAGATGCCTGGAACTATAGACCACTGAGCTTAACATCTGTAGTTGGTAAGTTACTGGAGAGTATTCTGAGGGATAGGATATACAGGCATTTGGATGGGCAAGGGCAGATTAGAGAAAGTAAGCATGGTTTTGTCCATGGGAGGTTGTGTCTCACAAATCTGATTGATTTTTTTGAAGGTTGATGAGGGCAGAGCTGTAGATGTGTATACATGGATTTCAGTAAGGCATTCGACAAGGTTCCTCATGGTAGGCTGCTCTGGAAGGTTAGATCGCATGGGATCCAAGGAGAGATAGCTGAAAAGAAAGCAACTTGGCTCCATGGAAGGAAGCAGAGTGTAGTGGTGGAAGGTTGCTTCTCAGACTGGAGGCATGTGACTAGTGGTATGCCTCGGTGCATCTGTTCGGTGCTGGGCCCATTACTGTTTACAATCTACATCAATGATTTGGATGAGAATATGCAGGGCAAGATTAGCAAGTTTGCTGATGATACAAAAGTTAGTGGTTTTGCAGATAGTGAAGATGGTTATGAACGATGGCAGCAGGACCTGCATCGATTGGCCAGGTGGGCGGTGGAATGGTTGATAGAATTTAATACAGAGCAGTGTGAGATGTTGCATTTTGGGACGTCAACAAGGGCAGGACCTACATAGTAAATGGTAGGCCTCTGGGTAGTGTTGTAGAGTGTTGTAGTGCATGGTTCCTTGAAGGTCGAGTCGCAGGTAGATAAGGTGGTCATAAAGGCTTTTAGCACTGATTATTGAGTATGGAAGTTGGGAGGACATGTTGCAGTTGTATAAGACGTTGGTGAGACCACATTTAGAATATTGTTCAGTTCTAGGCACCATGTTATAGGAAAGATATTGTCAAGCTTGAAAAGGTTCAGAAAAGATTGATGAGGATGTTACCAGGACTAGAGTGTGTGAGCTATAGGGAGAGGTTGAATAGGCTGGGTCTCTATTCCATGGAGCACAGGAGGATGAGGGGAGATCTTATAGATGTGTACAAAATCATGAGAGGATTAGATCGGGTAGATGCACAGAGTCTTTTGCCCAGAGTAGGGGAATTGAAGACCAGAGGACATTGGTTCAAGGTTCAATCCGAGGGGTCATTTTTTCACATGAAGGGTGATGGGTGTATGGAACAAGCTGCCAGAGGAGGTAGTTGAGGCTGTGACTATCCCATTGCGTAAGAAACAGTTTGACAGGTACATGGCAAAAACGGGAAAGCAGACTATTATCTAAATGATGGCCGATTGGGAAAGGGGGAGATGCAGTGAGACCTGGGTGTCATGGTACACCAGTCATTGAAGGTAGGCATGCAGGTGCAGCATGTAGTAAAGAAAGCGAATGGTATGTTAGCTTTCATTGCAAAAGGATTTGAGTATAGGAGCAGGGAGGTTCTACTGCAGTTGTACAGGGTCTTGGTGAGACCACACCTGGAGTATTGTGTACAGTTTTGGTCTCCAAATCTGAGGAAGGACATTATTGCCATAGAGGGAGTGCAGAGACGGTTCACCAGACTGATTCCTGGGATGTCAGGACTGTCTTATGAAGAAAGACTGGATAGACTTGGTTTATACTCTAGAATTTAGGAGATTGAGAGGGGATCTTATAGAAACTTACAAAATTCTTAAGGGGTTGGACAGGCTAGATGCAGGAAGATTGTTCCCGCTGTTAGGGAAGTCCAGGACAAGGGGTCACAGCTTAAGGATAAGGGGGAAATCCTTTAAAACCAAGATGAGAAGAATTCTTTTCACACAGAGAGTGGTGAATCTCTGGAACTCTCTGCCACAGAGGGTAGTTGAGGCCAGTTCATTGGCTATATTTAAGAGGGAGTTAGATGTGGCCCTTGTGGCTAAGGGGATCAGGGGGTAAGGAGAGAAGGCAGGTATGGGATACTGAGTTTGGATGATCAGCCATGATCATATTGAATGGCGGTGCAGGCTCGAAGGGCCGAATGGCCTACTCCTGCACCTAATTTCTATGTTTCTATGTTTCTATGGATAGGACAGGTTTGGAGGGATATGGACCAAGCGCAGACAGGTGGGACTAGTATAGCTGGGACATTGTTGGCCGGTGTGGGCGAGTTGGGCTGAAGGGCCTATTTCCACACTGTATCACTCAATGACTCCTCCATTGCCTGCACCTCCATCAGTCCTGCAGCACCTATACCCTGGAACACTGAGCTGTCGGTCCTGTCCATCTCTCAACCATGTTTCTGTTATGGCTGTAATATCCCAGTCCCTCGAGTCAATCTAGGCCTTGAATTTGTCCACCTCATCTGTTGAGCCTCTAGCATTGAAATGAATAGTTTAAACCACCCCTCTTCTATGCCGTGCACCTCTCTGTCCTATCTGCTAATCTTGCTGTCTTTCACTACAGTATATGCTCCCAACTTCTTATCTGTCTCCTCTCCTCTCTGGGACCCTTCCCCTGCAAATCTAGTTTAAACCCCCTGGAATAGCACTAGTAAACATCTCTCAGCTATTGGTCCCACTCCAGATACAACCCAACCTTCTTGCACATGTCACCTGCCCCAAAAGAGATCCCAAGAATCCAAACATCTGAACCCCTGTCCCCTGCACCAGCTCCTCAGCTGGGCATTTGTCTACCTATCCTTCCATTCTGCCCTCACTTGCAAATGGAAAGGGAAGTAATCCCTTGAGCTCCAGTGTTTTAACCTCTTTCCTAGTTCCATATATTCACTTCACAGGAGCTCATCTCGTTTCTTATCTATGTCATTGGTGCCTATATGCACAGAACATCCTTGCACTCTCTGCCTATTTCCTATGCACAGTAGTTTGCATATTCCAGTGCAGTTTAGAACATAGAGCAGTACAGCACAGGAACAGGCTCCTCCACTCACAATGTCTGTGCTGAACATGATGCCAAGGTAGACAAATCTTCTCTGCCTTCCTGTGATCCAGACCCCTACCTCCTCCCCCCCATTCCCTGCCTAACCATGTACCTAACTAAAATTCACTTAGAACCCACTATCATACCTGTCACCATTCCATAACCTGGTCAGCCTCTTCAAAAGGTAGACAATAGTGCTGGAGAAACTCACCGGGTGCGGCAGCATCTATGGAGTGAAGGAAATAGGCAACGTTTCGAGCTGAAACCCTTCTTCAGATTGATGTATAACCATATAACCATATAACAAATACAGCACGGAAACAGGCCATCTCGACCCTTCTAGTCCGTGCCGAACACATAATCTCCCCTAGTCCCATATACCTGCGCTCAGACCATAACCCTCCATTCCCTTCCCATCCATATAACTATCCAATTTATTTTTAAATGATAAAAACGAACCTGCCTATGTAGGGTGGGGGGGCAGGAAGGAGAAAGGAAGATGAGGAGCAAAAGGGCTGAGGGACAGCTGAGAAGGGGAGGAGACAATAAGGGCTACCGGAAATTGGAGGTCAATTTTCATACCGCTGGGGTATAAATTGCCCAAACAAAATATGAGGTGCTGCTCCTCCAATTTCTGGTGGTGCTCACTTTGGCCATGGAGGAGGCCCAGGACAGAAAGGTCGGATTTAGAATGGGAGGGGGAGTTGAAGTGCTGAGCCACCGGGAGATCAGGTAGGTTATTGCGGACCGAGCGGAGGTGTTCGGCAAAACGATCGCCAAGCCTACGCTTGGTCTCACCGATGTAGATCAACTGACATCTAGAGCAGCGGATCCAATAGATGAGGTTGGAGGAGATACAGGTGAACCTCTGTCGCACCTGGAATGACTACTTGGGTCCTTCAATGGAGTCGAGGGGGGAGGTAAAGCGCCAAGTGTAGCATTTCTTGCGGCTGCAAGGGAAAGTGCCCGGGGAGGGGGTGGTACAGGTGGGAAGGGAAGAATTGACCAGGGAGTTACAGAGGGAGCGGTCTTTGCGGAAAGCAGACGGGGGGGAGATGGGAAGATGTGGCGAGTGGTGGGGTCACGTTGGAGGTGGCGAAAATGACGGAGGACTATTTGTTGTATGTGACGGCTAGTGGGGTGAAAGGTGAGGACTAGGGGGACTTTGCCCTAGTTACTAGTGGGGGGATGGGGAGAGAGAGCAGTGTTACAAGGTATTGAAGAAACCATGGAGAGAGCCTCATCTTTAGTGGGGGAGGGAAACCCCCGTTCCCTGAAGAATGAGGACATTTCTGATGCCTTGGTGAGGAACTCCTCTTCCTGGGAGCAGATGCGGCGTAGACGGAGGAGTTGGGAGTAGGGGATGGAGTCCTTACAGGAAGCAGGGTGGGAAGAAATGTAGTCTACATAGCCATGGCAGTCAGTGGGTTTATAGTGGATATTGGTCAGAAGTCTGTCACCTGAGATGGAGATAGTGAGGTCAAGAAATGGTAGGCAAGTGTTGGAAATGGTCCAGGTGTATTTGAGTGCCGGGTGGAAGTTGGTGGTGAAATGGATGAAGTCAATGAGTTGTGTGTGGGTGCAGGAGGTAGCACAATTGCAGTTGTCGATGTAGCGGAGGTAGAGGTTGGGGATGGGGCTCTGGTACGTATCAAACAAGGATTGTTCAACATACCCTACAAAGAGGCAGGCATATCTGGGGTCCATGCACATGCCCATAGCTACGCCTTATATTTAGAGGAAATGAGAGGAGTGAAACTCAAAGTTATTGAGGGTAAGGACCAACTCCACTAGGCGAAGGAGAGTGTCTGTCGACGGGGATTGATTGGTTCTGCGGTCGAGGAAGAACCAGAGAGCTTTGTGACCCTCCTGGTGGGGGATGGAGGTGTAGAGTGACTGGACATCCATGGTGAAGATGAGGGGATGGGGGCCTAGAGAATGGAATTCCTGGAGACAACGGAGAGTGTCTGAGGTGTCTTGAACATAGGTAGGGATTTAACCAGGGGGGATAGGATGGAGTCGAGGTACGTGGAAATAAGTTCGGTAGGGCACGAACAGGCAGAGACAATGGGTCTACCAGGACAGTCAGGCTTGTGGATTTTGGGGAGAAGGTAAAATCGGGCTGTGCGGAGCTGGGGAACGATGAGGTTGGAGGCTCGGGGGGTGGGGGGGGGGGGGGGGGGGGGGGGCAGGGAGCCGGTGTGGATGAAGTCAGTGATGGTGCTCGAGATAGTGGCCTGGTGCTCGTCTGTGGGGTCATGGTCCAGGGATAAGTAGGAGGAGGTGTCTGAGAGTTGGCGCGTGGCATGTAGAGATCAACGCGCCAAACTACCATGGCACCTCCCTTGTCGGCGGATTTGATAACCCAGTCTGGGTTGTTGCGGAGTGAGTAGATGGCTGTACGTACAGGGGGGAATGGTTAGTGAGGCAGGGGAGTGGAGAAGTTGTGGCGGTTGATGTCCCGCTGGTAGTTTAAAATAAAAAGGTCTAAAGCCAGAAGATGGCCATGAAGGAGAGTCCAAGATGAGGGGGTCCGTTGGAGATGGGAAAAGGGATTATCAATAGGGGGCGAGGACTCCTTTCCATGGAAGAACACCTCTTCAAAACACTGCCAAGCACTTCTGAATGTGTACCTTTCATTTTTCAGAATCTGGGCACCACTGCAGGTAAAAATTGATTGTCCATCCTTAATTGTCATTGAGAAAGTGGTGGTGTGCTGCCCTGTTAAAATATGTTTTGTAATACTTAGATTTCACAATGCTACGCGGTAGGTAGAATCAAGTTAGACTCAACAATGAAGAAGGAATGGCAATATATTTCCAATTCACAACCTCCAATTAATTCAGTGCCTGTCAATCTCTCTTTGTTCCCATTTCAGAAATGACTGAATTGCCCTTCCTTGTTTTCACATTCCTCCACAGATTCCCTGATCTCTATCTTTGTAACCTAGCCCTACATACAGGAGATGAGTGATCATCCAATTCTGCCCTCTATATTTTCCCCTATACACCAGTTTTCTATTATTCTCATGTCCATGGTGTGCCTTCTGATCTCTGTATCAAGTGGTCTTGAATTCACTCCTTATGTTTTCTCATTTCCTTAGATCTCATTTTCTTTCAGGGGGCTCTCTACACACTATATCACTGAGTTTTTCATCTACTTTGGTATACGTGTTATTAAAAATTGAGATTTGATAGCAAGTTTTCAAACTGGTTCAAGTACGTGGATATCTTTGATCACATCACGTTATGCAAGTTCAGGGCAAAATTCTGACTAGCGTTATCCTCGTGTTTAAAGTTTGGCGGGTCTGTTCAATAAATCTGTACAGCCTCTTGTGTCCAACAAGATCAAGGCAAGTATTTTGTTGTCAGGTAATGCAAGAACAGGAAGGCAGATTATTATCTGAGTGGTGTCAGGTTATGAAAAGGGGAAGTACAATGAGACCTGTGTGTCCTTGTACATCAGTCTCTGAAAGTAAGCATGCAGGTACAGCAGGCAGTGAAGAAAGCTAATGGCTTGTTGGCCTTCATAACAAGAGGAGTTGAGTATAGGAGCATAGAGGTCCTTCTGCAGTTGCACAGGGCCCTGGTGAGACCACACCTGGAGTATTGTGTGCAGTTTTAGTCTCCTAATTTGAGGAAGGACATTCTTGCTATTGAGAGAGTGCAGCGTGGGTTCACGAGGATAATTTCCGGGATGGTGGGACAGACATATGATGAAAGAATGGAGCGACTGAGCTTGTATTCACTAGAATTCAGAAGGATGAGAGGGTTCTTATAGACACATAAAAAATTATTAAGGGATTGGACACACTAGATGCAGGAAACATGTTTCCGATGTTGGGGGGAGTCCAGAACCAGGGGCCACAGTTTAAGAATAAGAGGTAGGCCATTTAGAACTGAGATGAGGAAATAATTTTGCACACAGTGTTGTGAATTTGTGGAATTCTCTGCCTCAGAAGGCAGTGGAGGCCAATTCACTGGATACATTCAAAAAAGAGTTAGATAGAGCTCTTAGGGCTAGCGGAATCAAGGTTTATGGGGAGAAGGCAGGAACGGGGTACTGATTGTGGATGATCAGCCATGATCACGCTGGCTCGAAGGGCCGAATGGCCTACTCCTGCACCTATTGACTATGTATCTATGTATGTAATGCTACAGGTCAGACTTCATGCTGACCAAAAGTGTTAATTCATGTTTGCATATTGATTGGTGATCTTTATAGAAAGAAGATTCATGGGCAGAATTTTTCGCACCCCCGCAGAGAATAATATTTAATAAAGTCAGTGGCTACTGAGGTAATGTAGATTTTCAGGAGCCAGTTATGACTCAGATAATGCCACTCACCTGTGTGTTGATATGCTGGATACAGACCTTAGACATTAGAGATACAGCGTGGAAACAGGCCCTTTGGCCCACCGACTCCGCACTGACCAGTGATCTCCCCATACACTAGCACTATCCTACACATTAGGGACAATTTTACAATTTACCGAAGTCAATTAACCTACAAACCAATATGTCTATGGAGTGTGAGAGGAAACCGGAGCACCTGGAGGAAACCAGCAGAGTTCACACGGTCACAGGGAGAATGTCCAAACTGTTCTCTAGTGCTATAAGGCATAATACCCCTGTCCCACTTAGGAAACCTGAACGGAAACCTCTGGAGACTTTGCGCCCCACCCAAGGTTTCCGTGTGGTTCCCGGAGGTTGCAGGTGGTCGCCGGAGGTTGCAGGTAGTGGAAGCAGGTCGGGAGACTGACAAAAACCTCCGGGAACCTCCAGGAACCGCACAGAAACCTTGGGTGGGGCACAAAGTCTCCAGAGGTTTCCGTTCAGGTTTCCTAAGTGGGACAGGGGGCGTAACTCACCACTGCACCACTGTGCCGCGCCATCTTTAGTATCTTTATCATCAGATAGAGATAGCACTTGACTGTCGCAAGACAGGTAATCTACGAAGGGCAGGAATATCACTTCGCTAGAATGTCCCTGTGAGTTTCCTGTTAACTTTCACCATTGTTTCTGACTTTTAGTAAATAATTGGATGGTATTGAGGCTAATTAAAAGTTTGATCTCCAGCAATTACAATTTTCCATTGATATATACTGGGTTTTATTTTTGTTCCATGGCACTACCTGTTCACCCGTGTAATCCTTGGGAGTCATTAATGTGGACAAGGAAATTGTATTTTAGGTGGGTTCGATTACAATTGAGGTGTGCAGATTAACTTTCCATTGTCTTAAAATAATCCATCTACATGGCTAATGAAGTATCGTCAAGGTAAATAAATATACATAATGCTGTTTGTGGCTATCACCGGAGAATATCTTGAAAGCATTTACTTCTTCAAATGTTTGAGGAAATTCGGCGTGTTACTGAACACTCAATTGAATCTATTCAAGTGCATGGTGGAGAACAATATACTGACTATCGGTACAGGACCTGTTTCGTCAGGTTCAAGAACAGCTTCTGCTCATCAACCATCAGCTTACCGAACTAACTTGCACAACCCTTCGCACAATGCTATCTCTGCACCGAATCACTATGGAGTTTGTATTACAATGGTTTATGTACATACTTTGGTTTTTGCACTATGATGGACTGGTTTGCTTATAATTTATTGTATGTTCATTGTTGTCACGTGTAATGTGCTTGCATAGCTTAACCAAGTTATAGAGTTATTCAGCCTGCAAACAGGCCCTTTGTCCTGACTTGCCCTTGCCGACCAAAATACCCCATCTACAATAATCCCACCTTTCTGCATTTGGCACATATCCCTCAAGACCTTTCCTATCCAGGTAAGCCATTTTTAAAGACATGGTCTCCTTTCATTGATTCATTACAAGTATAGTATGGTGCAACACAACTCTGGAATTAAACCGATTCACGATGGGTGTGGTGAGAAATGAAGCAGATATATCAACACGTAGGGGTCCCTTTTTAATTTTTCTTTATTATTTTTGGTTTTTGTCTTCTTACTTTTCTATAGGCTTTTACTCGTTCACTCCTGGACTGCACTATCTGGTAGTCTACGGGTTTACACATCACTATTTCTTTCACTTTCTCTCTTTCTCGCTCGTTCTCTCTTGTTCTACTTCTTTCTTGTTAAATTAAAAATAGAAGATGTACATTAAATGTATTTTGTCATATGCCGCGGTTTATATTACTGTACATTGCTTCTAATAAAAATACAAATAAAAAATAAATAAATAAAAGATTCCTATTAAATCTCTATATCTGGCTATAGCTTCTCCCTATATCTCAGGCCCTCAAGTACTGGCAACATCCTCGTGCATGTTCTCTGCACTCTTTAAGCTTAATTATATCCTTCCAAAGCAGCGTGACCAAACCAAATGTGGCCTCACCTACGACGTACAACTGTCACATTATACCTTGACTGATGAAGGCCAAAAGTCTTCTTGATCACCCTATCTACCAACAAGGATCTAGTGGGGAGGCCGAGAGTGACCAGTTTTTTCTCATTGGTAAACTGGTCACTCTCGGCCTCCCCACTCTCACATGTGCCTGGATAAAAGATTTCCTCACCAACCGGCCCCAGACTGTGAGACTCGGCCCCCACCTCTCCTCCACTCGCAGGTTGAGTACCGGTTCCCCACAGGGCTGTGTGCTAAGCCCCCTCTTATACTGTCTCTACACCTACGACTGTAGTCCGGCCCACAACAACAACCGCATCATCAAATTTGCTGACGACACTACTGTAGTCGGTCTTATTTCAAAGGGAGACGAGGCAGCCTACAGAGAGGAAGTCCTGAATTAACAACCTGGTCACAGAAAACAATCTGGCTCTGAACACCAGGAAAAACAAAAGAGCTTCATTGTCGATTTCAGGAGGCATTTTTTTTGGTTTTAGTCCCCTTACACATCAACGGCGAGTGTGTGGAGAGGGTTTACTCCTTCACTTTCTCGGCGTCCATATCGCTGGTATATCTCCTGGACAGACAACACGACACATCAAGAAGGCTCAGCAGCGGCTGCGCTTCCTGAGGGTCCTCAGGAAGCACAACCTGGACTCTAACCTGCTGCTGACCTTCTACCGCTCGTCCATCGAGAGCCTGCTGACATACTGCATTACAGCATGGTATGGCAGCTGCACCATGGCAGACAGGGAGAGGCTTCAGAGGGTAACTAGGACAGCGCAGAAGATCATTGGTTGCCCTCTCCCCTCCCTGATTCTATCTAAAAATACAAATGCCTTAGCAGGGCAAAGAAAGATCATCAATTACAGCTCCCATCCTGCGTTTGGACTGTTCGACTTGCTGCCCTCTGGAAGGCGCTATAGGTGCTGGCAACATCCTCAAATAGAAATCTTCTCTGCACTCTTTAACTACTCTGATTCAAATTCACACATGCACTGACTTCACATGCCCAACACCCGGACTTACCATCTGTCATATTATGTATACATTGTACATAGCGCCGCAGAAATTGTGCACCTATCCCCCCCCACTTCTCCCTTCTGTTTTTGTTTTTCTGTTTCTTGTTTTTTGTGCTAAATTGTATGTTTGCACTGAATACGAGCAGCTTTCAGTTTCACTGTACATGTATAGTGACAATAAATGGCATATCTATGTACCTGCACAACAAGATCCCTCTGCTCTACAACATTCCTCACGGCCCTGCCATTCACTGTGAAGAAGAACTTTATTGAAGTAAAAACTTAATTCTGTTCTTACGACAAATCAGACCTCTTGACGCATGACCTTTAACAGATTGGCCGCGCCGTCATTGAATATTTGGCAAAGACTCAAAACCTCACCAACATGTAAGGTATGACATGCAGGATATGTGATATAACGTCAAATCCTCCCGTGTAGTACGTTAATATTACACCCTGTAAAGGGGGCTGTAAACTACACTCTCCAGTCCGCCAGACAGATGAAAAGCCCGCCGATTGATATGAGAATTGTTTGTAGGGAAGAATGGGCGTGGCGGCGAGTGACGGGCGGCATCGATTTCCCATTCACTAATGCAGAGTGAGAATGAGAAGCCGGGGAGGAGAGCACAGTGCCAGTGAGCACGACCAGCAGAACAGCGAAGCGCTCCTGATCCCAGGGCTCCTTCCCCTTGAAAAGTCCCTCAGCATGGATCGAGGCTTGGGCCGGCGTGCTGTCCACCACACCAAGGTCCAGGTAAGAACAGATAATAAACCATAGCTGCAGCCCGGCTACCGAAACGTGAAAGTGTTGGAGAAACTGTATGACCGCTTGCAGTCAGTCAGCCCAACTGATGCACAAAGTTTAGAACTAACCTTTTAGTGCTTGCACCGCTGCACAGAGTGAGCGGAAGCATTGCTATTCATGGTGATCATCCGTTTCGTTTACTTTTTGAACTACTTACCTTCTCCTGTTTTCCTGCAGGAAACGTGCCGGTGGTTTTTCCTGGTGGGATTGCTTCTCGCTGGCATGAGCCTGGCGTCTGACCTGGTGTACAGAGTGAAGGAAGAGTCCCCGAGCAGGACCCTCATAGGCAACCTTGCCACCGACCTCAAGCTGGGAGGCTCGCCCGACTCCGGGGTCACCTACAACTTGGCGTCGCAACCGGTGGACGGGCGCTTCGTGGATCTGGACCGGGACACGGGGGAGCTGCGGACCTCAGACTCGCAGCTGGACCGTGAGAGGTTGTGCCCCGAAGAGCCGGAGCAGGAATGCTGGCTCTTCCTCGATGTCATCTTGCTGCCCGCCAGCCTCTTCAGACTGCTCAAGATCAGCATCTTGGTGGAGGACATCAACGACAACCCGCCGCGGTTCCCTGCAGCCAGCATCGGCGTGTCGGTGGCGGAGAACGCCGAGCCCGGTTCCCGCTACTCGCTGGAGCCGCCCGCGGAGGACGGAGACCCGGGCGTTCACGGGGTGCAGAGCTACCGGCTGTCCGGGGACCACGCCGGCTTCTCGCTGGTCACCGAGCGGACTGGCGGCGGCGGCTCCCCGGTGCCGTGGCTGGTGTTACAGGCGCCCCTGGACCGGGAATCCCGAGACCTGTACCAGATGGTGTTGGTGGCAGAGGACGGCGGCTCTCCCCCCCGCTCCGGCACCGCCAGCCTCACCGTCACCGTCACCGATGTCAACGACAACTGCCCGCGTTACACCGAGTCCAGCCTCAACGTTACGGTCCGCTCCAACGCCACGGTGGGTAGCCCGCTCGCCCGGCTGCTCGCCACCGACCCCGACCTGGGCTACAACGCCCGCATCGTCTACTCCTACGGCGACCGGGTGCCAGCCAGCTCGGCGCGGCTCTTCAGCCTGGACAGCAGCTCGGGGGTGATCCGGTTGGCCGAGCCCATCCTGGGCAGCACGGCGAGGCTGCACCGTCTGACTGTGTTGGCCACGGGCACCGGCTGCAGCCCGGTCACCGCTGCCGTGCGTCTGGCCATCCAGCCGCTGCAGCCGGCGCCGCCCCGGGTCAGCCCTCGCTACATCGCCGTGCAGTCGGACGGCGTGGTTTACCTGAAGGAGAGCGAACCCGCCCGCACTCCCATCGCCTTGTTCACCGTCAGCGACCCCGAGCGCAGCCGCCCTCCCCGCTGCTACCTGCAGGGCCCGGGCCCGTTCCCGTTCCGCCTCGCCCCCTACCGCGCCTTCCGAGACGAGTACCTGCTGGAGACCTCGCAGGACCTCGACTACGAGCTGGTGCCCGAGTACGAGGTGACCGTGGTGGCCGAGAGCGCCGACGGCCTCGCCCTCCGGACCCACCTCACGATCCGGCTGCTGGACGAGAACGACAACTCGCCCGTCTTCCTCCAGCCCGTGTTGGACGTGGACATCGAGGAGAACAAGCCGGCCGGCAGCTTCCTGGCCAGAGTGGAGGCCAGCGACGCGGACAGCGGGCGGATGGGCAGTGTCACCTTCGCCCTGCTCCCCGGAGCCCTGCCCGCCTTCGGCCTGGACAAACACAGCGGGGTGCTCACGGTGGCGGCGCCGCTCGACCGCGAGGAACAGGAGAAGTATCGCATCTTGGTCAAGGCTATCGATGGCGGGACCCCGGCCCGGGAATCGACGGCCACCGTCCTCCTCACCGTGCTGGACACCAATGATAACAGCCCCAGGTTCATCAACAAGGACTTCAACTTCTTTGTCCCCGAAGACCACCCGAGTTTCAGCGAGATTGGAGTGATCGGCGTTATGGATGCTGACGCTGGAATCAACGGCTGGATGGCTCTGTCCATCCTCAACGGCAGTGACCAATTTGTCATCGACACGGGCAGGGGGAACCTCATGGCCAAAGCCCCCTTGGACCGGGAGCAACAGAGCTCCTATGTACTCTGGGTCCAAGCTACAGACGGCGGGGTGCCTGCTCTGTCCACTATAGCGAAGGTGACTGTTCTCCTAACGGATGTCAATGATAACCCACCGTTGGTCTTGTTCCCTCAGTCCAATCTCTCTTTTCTTCTGGTGGCCCCATCCACAGCTCCTGGGTCTTCCATCACCGAAGTGTATGCGGTTGACAAAGACACGGGAATGAATGCTGTCATTGCTTACAGCATCATTGGCCACAGAGGACCCCGTCCAGAGACCTTTGTCATTGACACAGGAACGGGTAACATCACCTTAATTGGGACTTTGGTGAAGAATGACTATGGACTATATAGACTGCTGGTCAAAGTCAGTGATCACGGTTACCCAGAGCCACTTCACTCCACAGTCATTGTCAATCTCTTTGTCAATGAAACATTGAGCAATGAAAGTTACATAGAAAACCTGCTGAGGAAGGAGCCCGACATCAGGATTGAGGAAAGTCTCCCAGAGACCAGGACTGACCCTTTTCAAACAGAAGTCAACGTATTCCCCTGCCAGACTGTGTTGATAGCACTATCTGGTTTATGCTTTGGCCTTCTGATCTTGGTATTTGGTTTGGTGAGTTACGTTTCGCTCAGAAAAAGGAAGCACAGACGTAAAAATTTCTGCGTTGGAGAGGTTGATATCCCATTAAACAAGATTGCTTCATGTACATCATTGAAGAAATCAGTGATTTAGATTTGTAATTGAGACTGGACAGATGACAATTGATCAGGGCGCATCAATGAGTTTACCATCATCTTAGTTTAAAATGTATTTGTCTGAAGGATTTATGTTACAGAGCTCCAATCTGATCAGCAATCAATGAATATATTGTTTACAGAACTACACCATGTAGTTGAAGATAGTATTCTCTTTGCAAAATTGCACATTGTTATTTTGTACAAAAATGCTTAAACTTGCACACTTGGATATATAATTGCTTCATTTTATAACAACAAAACGCAGGGCCCCAAACTCCAGGGACAAAGAACTGCAACAATCCAATTCAACTCTTGCTTCTTTCTTTGGCTGACCAAGCAATCAGAAAAAAGATACGGTATGATGCTGAAACCTGTTTCTTTATTGCATTTGGCTTCAATGATGAGATGACCTTGAAGATCTCAATCACTCTTGAAGTGCTATTTTTTTTTTAAACTTGCAGATTGATTATTAAGGTAACTTTGTCAAAATAGTCTGGGAGTAAAATTGGGTAAATTAAAATATAACATGATTATATAACTAAAAGAAAGGGGATATAAATGATCAGTCTCTACATCGGGCCTAGGTAATACTAGGATTTCTGTGTAAAATTTTGTGAATATGTTTAGTTTTAGGACAGTTTATTTGCCAAATGTTGGAACCATTATACAATTGAGAAGTAAAGGAGTCTCACATTTCTTTAAAAGCATCTAGAAATGTTCAAGATTCTTCTATTGAAGTATTTTTAAGAAACACCAATTCATTTTACTTTCGAACAATGTGTAACACTGCTCTTTATCATTTTAGGTTGCCTTCAGTTCCAAAACTATTGATTGAAAAGCAGCAGCAATGAACATTACCAAACATAATTAGGTTTTGAAAATCATGAAGCCGCTTTTCTTCCTTAAATGAGCCTTCTGACACCAAATGAATTTTATTGAACTGGGCAATCAGATGAATATTGGACAGAAAATTAAAGCAACATAAGAATTTTACTGTACCTTAATTGATACATGTGACAATAAACTGACCTTGAAACTTTGACCTTGAAGGTCTTGGAGCAAAATATGTAATGCTGGAATTCCAAAAAAATCTCTGGAGCTCTCAACAGATGAAGCAGCATCAGTGCAGAGAGAAAAATTCAGTAGATAGACACAAAAAAGCTGGAGTAGCTGTCAGACAACATCTATGGAGCTAAGGAATAGGTGACGTTTCGGGTCGAGACCCTTCTTCAGATTGAAATATTCTATGTTTTGGTTGAAGATTCTCCAGCAGAACTGGAAAAATGAGAAAATAAGCATTAAATTGCAGATATTTTGTAATTTAATACACTTTTTATCTGACTTTTCCAGCTGTGGGGAGGAGATCTTTACCAGAACAAAAGGAGTTGACTGTTTCTCTCACCATGGTTGCTGCTTCACCAGAGCGCTTCATGGATTTTCTGTTTTTGTTTGAAATAGGTGATTAACTGGCCTTGTTTCAAGTTTCACCCAGAATATGGGAATTGAATTTAAACTGGATTCAATTATCTGATGAGAAAATTATGACCAACAATACGTGTGTAAATGACTTAATTTGTGACCATTTGTATTGAAGTCTACAACAGCTATATGAAACATTTTGTTGCAAATAAATTATTTATTTTTTATTTAAAATTATGAAGTTAAGACTTTAAATAAAAACTCAATTTGTAAAATGTGGAATATATGTCATTTTTCAAGATGTAACGTTCAAAGAGCTAGTAAGGAGGGAGTGGATAAGATGGGAGTTATTTTTCTGGATTGCAGGAGGCTGAGAAGTGATGTAATAGAGGTACTTTATATAAAACTACGAGGGACAAAGATAAGATGAATGGTTGGTCTATTTCCCAGGATAGCGATGTGTAATATTAGAGTGTATAGATATAAGGTGAGGGGGGGGGGGGAAGGATTTAAAGGGAACCTGAGAGACAACCTTTTCACACAGAGGGTGATGGATATGTGGAATTAGCTGCCAGAGCAAATAGTAGACAGATACAGTTATAATGGATAAAAAACATTTGGACAGGTTCATGGGCGGGATTTCTTTTGAGAGATATGGGCCAAATGTAAGCAAATTGGACAAGCTCAGTAAAGAAACTTGGTCAGCATGGCCAATTTGCACCGAAGGACCTGTTTCTGTGCTGGTAGACAAAAGTGCTGGAGAAACTCAGCGGGTGCAGCAGCATCTATGGAGCGAAGGAAATAGGCAACGTTTTGGGCCAAAACCCTTCTACAGACTGATGTAGGGTGGGGCGGGGAGAAGAAAGGAGAAAGGAAGAGGAGGAGCCCGAGGGCTGAGGGAGAGCTGAAAAGGGGAGGAGACGGCAAGGGCTACCGGAAATTGGAGAAGTCAATGTTTATGCTGCTAGGGTGCAAACTGCCCAAGCGGAATATCAGGTGCTGCTCCTCCAATTTCCGGTGGTGCTCGATGTATCACTCGATGATTTTTCCCCCTTCTTTGGGTCACAGTAGTACAACTAATAGAGCTGCTGCCATTGCCCTGGGTTCAATCCAGAATTCGGATGCTGTGCACATGTAGTTTGCATTTCTCCTTGTGACCATGTGGGTTTAATCCAGGTGCTCCGGTTTCCTCCCACACCTTTAAGGCATGCAGTTGGCCATTTAACTGTCCACAGCAAACTGCCCCACATGTGTAGGTGAGTGGTAAAATCGGGGGGAAGCTGATGAGAATATAGGGAGAAAAAAGAATGGGATCAAAATAGGATTTGTGTTAGTGGGTGATTGAGGGTGGCACAGTGGCTCAGCGATAGAGCTGCTGAATCACAGCGCCAGAGACCTGGGTTCAATCTTGACCTCGGGTGCTGTCTGTGTGGAGTTTGTACGTTCTGCCTGTGACCTCGTGGGTTTTCTCCGGGTGCTCCAGATTCCTCCAAAATTCCAAACACATGCATGTTTGTAGTTGGCTTCTGTAAATTGCCCCCAGTGTGTAGGACATAGAACTAGTGTAAGGGTGATCACTGGTTGGCATGGGCTCAGTGGGCCAAAGGAACAATTTCCACACTGTATCTCTAAACTAAACTAAACATGGTGGGTCAAAGAGTCTGTTTCCTTGCAGTTTCTCTCCATGACTCTAATTCAGTGGATTAAAATCCAGAACATTGCAGATTAAGGGGACCTGATAGAAGTGTATAAAACTATGAGAAACATAGAGAGGGTAGACAGTCAGAACCCTTTCCCCAAAATGGAAGATCAAAAAGTAGTGGGCATAGCTCTAAGGTGAGTGGGGCAAAGATTAAAGGAGATGCGCGTAGCATGTAAATATTTTTTACACAGAGGGTGTTGAGTACCTGGAACAGACTGCCTGGGGTGGTAGTGCAAGCAGGTACGATAGTTGTTGTTGGATAGGCACATGCATATGCAGGGAATAGATTGATATGAATTATGTGCACAGTTAAGAGTTGTTTTTCACATTATGCTCGGCACAGACACAGTGAGCCAAAGAGCCTGTTCCTATGCTGCACTGTTCTATGTTCATAAAGATCATCATGGCTTTATGTTTAAGAGACTGGACCAAAATATACTATGCTTTTAAAATCACTAGAAACAAATAATAAACATTTTAATGCTGCCAAACCACCATTCAGATTGAATTAAGTGACATAAAAATCAGCTTTTTATCACTAATCATCTCTCATTTTTGCTGTATCTTTTAAAAATGTCTAGGTTAGTCCTTCCAGATTTAAACCTCAATATTGGTTCAACCAAAACTGTTTTAACCATTGTTTGAATTAATTTAATCAGGCGATAAAACTTTATTCTCAAGGTTCTGGGTTCTACCTTTGCACCGTTTTAAAGCTGTTTTGGCAGTTATCAGGATATTACCCTGTCAGTCAGATGTTGCAAACATCACTTGGAGGAAAGAACAGCTGATGCTGGTTTAAATCGAAGGTAGACACAAAATGCTGAGTAACTCAGCGGGACAGGCAGCATCTCTGGAGAGAAGGAATGCGTGACGTTTCGGGTCGAGACCCTTCTTCAGACTGAAGTAGGGTCTCGATCCGAAACATCACCCATTCCTTCTCTTACAGATGCTGCCTGTCCCACTGAGTTACTCAGCATTTTGTGTCTAATTTGCAAACATCATTGCTTAGGCTACCATTTATTACCTATCCGTATCTGTCCTTTTTTTACCAAGTGACTGACAAGGCCCATTCAGAAGCTCTGGGTGAATTTGGAGTCACATATACATTATTAATGAACCAAGTAGGTGTTTAACACAATCCACTAGATTCAAATATACTGATAATAGTTCTTTAATTTCAGAGTTGTTGTTTTATTGCATTACTTTAATTTAAAATTTCTAGCGACTAATTTGGAATTGTTGCCTCTGGATCGAGTGACAGAGGTGTTTGGATACTCATCCAGTAACTTAATCACAATGCTACAATGCCTCATCTCGCAGGCTTACTAAGGCAGAGTAGAATTTAAACTCGACCTAAGCATTGGAGGAACTCAATGGATCAAGTAACATCCTCCACAGATCTTGCCTGACCCGCTGAGTTCCTCCAGCACTTTGCTCAAGATTCCATCATCTGCAGTTCCCTGTGTCTCCATTAAACCTGACCACAGTTTATCACAATGTATAGTATGGCTTCTCTCTGGTACAATACTAGATTTTTAAAAACATTCTTGCGAGGTCTCTTGCAAACTTTTAAATTTTAGCATTGAATTTTTAATTTTAACATTGATATTGTTGTCCTTTCCAACCTGAAGTGGTCTAAACACTGATTAACCAAAAATGCAGTTGCTCAGTGCTGTGTCCAAGCATACAGATTCCAGGCAGTTTATTGATCTTAATTACGTGTGCCACAAATATTGGTCGTGGATGACTACATCAAACAGGATAGAGTTAGGATTATGTTTACACATTAATGTGGAGTGCTTTGTATTTTCAGAGGTGCCCACTCCCTCTAATAGTTGCCATGAAAACATGATAGGAACATATGTTGTAAATAGCAACTTTAGGAGCAATTAACAATTACACTTTTGGTTTGATGGAAACTACCACAGCATTAATGATATTGATAACACAGAGAAGAATATCTCCATATACCTTAATATTTCTAACGCAATGTAATTTTCTATTCTGGGCCTATTATATTTTAAATGTAGTGGCGGTGGGGGACATCATTTGAGCACACTGGAATGAATGATTTTCTTTCCAGCCACAGACATTCTTGGCTACCACTCAATTTATCAATCAATGTTAGACAAAGTCATGGATACAATCACGCCTAATGTCCCATGCTAAAGGAATCAAATTCACAGTAGCAAACTCCATATTTGTCAAGTGTCATTTGAAGCAAGAGTCTGTAGAAACCTTTGCCATACATTTTGAGAATTTCAGACATTATAATGGAATAATTATTTTCCCAGTACTTCTTTTAACCTGTCGATAATTAATTCCCAGGGCTGGAATGCATGTCATCCTGTAAAGATGTGTCAGGATATTTTGCTTTTTCTGCAGAACGAGTTTAGGGAATAGTTTGAAATGACACAATTTCTATTCACAGGGACTGAACAATAAAATCTTGCATTTATTTAAAGACTCTTAACATAAAAACACACAACTAGCTTTTCTGGGAATAAGTTAGATAATTGTAAGATTGCAAGCTCTTCTGTCCACTGGTATTTTCTGCTTTGTTAATGAGGTGTTCATATGAGAAGATGTAACAAAGCAATAATTCTTAATGATCCATGATCTGTATGTCATCAACCCATCATTGTAACTGGAGCAGATGTAGAGGGGATTTATGAGTACATAAGAACAGTCCCCATCAATAACATTGTGTCAGCCAAATGTACTGATGGGATGTCATGGGAGGGTACATTTAGGTCTGGGCTACAACAAACAAGTGACTGTTCAGCAAGCAATAAAGAGAAAACTGTCTATTCATGGAGCAGGACAGTGCTTATGAAATTATCACAACTCTGCTCATGAAAGCAGGGCAATTTGCTCCTTAAATATTGGGAGTGGAGGATAGTTACATACAAAGGATGTGTTTCAAATCAATTATGTGTTTCCAGTCATTCATGCTATACGAGCACCAGGATTGATCAACAGGAATTACCCAAATATTTCCAAGTGCTAACATATTTTTGTAATTATGTGCAGACTTAAAATAATAATAGCAAGGATGAAGATTGTGTGAGGAACCAGGCAAGCTTGGAATTTTCATCATGGAATGGGCGTAAAGGTCGTTCTCTGTACTGCATTGTTCTATAATTGCTGTCTGCAAAATCAGCATTGGAAAGTAACAATTAGAAAGTACTAACCCAACATATATGGCAATGTAAAAAGTTGGGAACAGTTATGGGAGTAAAAAGCTGAGAGATTCAATGGGTTACATTTAACCTGAGGGTTCACATCCAAGGTAATAGGAAGTGAGACCAATTGGTTGATTCCCAATTACCAATTGGGAAATCCATGGGATAGAAGTGCTGATGGCGAGAGTTTTGCTGAACATTAAATAAGAAGATGGATAAATAAGTAGGCCAAATTTCCTTGCTTGATGTGTAAGAACAAGTGGGCCGGCATGGAGGGGAGGAGTGCGGGGCTATCCCCTCAAACTAAAATTATGATGCATAGTAAAAACAAATTCCAGAAAACAGCAAACTACAATTAGAGTCATATAGCATGGAAACAGGTCCTTTGGCTCAAGTTGCCCATGACAACCAATATGCCCCAACTACATTAGTCCCACCTGCCTGCGTTTTCCCCATATCCCTCTAAACATGTCCTATCCATGAACTTGCCCAAATGATTTTTTAAACACTGTGATAATACCCGTCTCAAGTACCTCCTCCAGAAGCTCGTTCCATATACATCACCCTTTGTGTAAAAAAGTTACCCCTCGGGTTGCTATGAAAACTTTCTCCCCTCACCTTAAACCTATGTCCTCTGGTTTCTGATTGCCCTACTCTGGGTGAAAGACTCTGTGCATTTACCCTACCTATTCCACTCATGACCTTATGCACTATCTATTCCCCTCATGGTCTTATACACTCTTTCAGTTTTAAAACAGCTCATATATTTTACAAAAGTCATACAATTCTGCATAAATAATTAATTATATTTACAGAATAAATGCATTGTACGTAAATTTGAAAGCTATATTTAACCTGGTAGTAACATTAAAAAAAAAGGTCACTAGTACTTGTTTTACATTGTTTGCAATGCAGGCTGCTAACCTGACATAAAGTCACATAAAATCATGATCTACTTCATTAACTTTTACCTGAACAGCAAACTCTCATCCAGCAAGGAACTATTAAAGAAAGATAGGGGCTGATTCTACGTTGAAATGTGAAAGGATCTAGCAATAAGTCTGTAACGGAACTATTCTCAAACATGGAGCCAGCCTTCACTCAGCAGAGAGCCGACCCCAAGATATTTATGCTGCATTGATACAAAAAACTGCAGATATTGGAATCATGAGAAAAACAAATTGCTGGAGGAACTCAGCAGGTCCGGCATCATCTATTGAGAAAAATGAGCAGGCAGGCAATGTTTTGAAACAGAAAATGTGCAGATTGATGACACTGAACACAACTATACTGTGTGGATGGACTCTTCATGGAGCTAACTTCTTATGTTTCTCAGCCATCAGGGAAATAATTCTACCACTGAACCACAATGGATGCATTGAAATCAATGGGATGAATCACCTGCCAGGAAAAAGAAACCTTATGACCTGATTGAACTAAATTATCCTAAATATTTCCAATTGCTTTGAATGTTTGTTTTCATTTTCAATAATTTTCGTTTTTTTAACATTGTCTTTTTTTTTACCAGATCCTGTGCGATTTTTCAAGCGGGTGAATATCAAAGTCCTTTGCAGATATTCAGGGACAGTTTTAACATCTGCTGAACCAGTGGCTGGTTGTCAAAGCTGACCGGTTGGTACAGCCGAGCATGGACTGAAAGGTCCCCTGTGCTGCTCCAGATCACAATGATGTGCTGGGAGCAAGATTCATGGTGAAAGATCCATAGCACCTCATGCTAGATGTGGCAATATGGTCCAGAGAAGGCAACTGACACTCAGGCAAAGGTCAACCCACCCCACTATTTGCCATTATCGAGATGATAATATAACTAGATGAGGCTCTCACTGGGGTCTCCTCTATATCCCGTAGCTCCGCTCTCACTCCCCATCCCCCCACTCGTAACAAAGACAGAGTCCCCCTGGTCCTCACCTTCCACCCTACCAGCCGTCACATACAACAGATAATCCTCCGACATTTTCACTACTTCCAATGGGATCCCACCACTGGCCACATCTTCCCATCTCCTCCCCTTTTGGCTTTCTGCAGAGACCGCTCCCTCCGTAACTCCCTGGTCAATTTGTCCCTAACTACCCAAACCACCCCCTCCCCTGGTACTTTCCCTTCCAACCGCAGGAAATGCTCCACTTGTCTCTTTACCTCCCCCCTCGACTCCATCCAAGGACCCAAGCAGTCTTTCTAGGTGAGGCAGAGGTTCACCTGCACCTCCTCCAATCTCATCTATGGTATACGCTGCTCTAGGTGTCAGCTGCTCTACATCGGTGAGACCAAGCGCAGGCTTGGCGATCACTTCACCCAACACCTCCGTTCAGTTAGCATTAACCAACCTGATCTCCCAGTGGCTCAGCACTTCAACTCCCCTTCCCATTCCTAATCTGACCTTTCTGTCCTGGGCCTCCTCCTCCACGGCCAGAGTGAGTCCACAACAAATTGGAGGAACAGCACCTCATATTTCGCTTGGGAAGTTTATACCCCAGCGGTATAAACATTGACTTCTCCAATTTCAGGTAGTCCTTGCTTTCTCCCTCCTTACCCTCCCCTTCCCAGCTCTCCCACAGCCTACTGTCTTTGCCTCTTCCTTTCTTCTTCCTGCCCCCCCCCCCCCCACCCACCTCCACATCAGTCTGAAGATGGGTCTCGACCCGAAACGTCACCTATTCCTTCGCTCCATAGATGCTGCCTCACCCGCTGAGTTTCTCCAGCATTTTTGTCTACCCACTTTTTGCCAGATGAGCATGGAGAAATCCAGAAACTAGTTGTACAACATTCATAAATTATATAATTATGTATTGATATTGCATATATGTAGGCATTAAATCCTCCATACTCTGAAATTAAGTTACTTCTACATTATGCAGAGAGAGAGTGAAGTGACACAAGTAGTATTTATGCATCGCAGATTTGATATATTGTGAGTGAAACTTGAAATCAAGCCTTGTTTCTCTTACTATTTAATTTTTATAACTGCGTTATTTTCAGATTGTGCTGGCTGTGTCAGGTGTGTTCAGCACAATTTAGATATGGCTGAAGTTTTTATGCCATTTAAAGTATCTGTTTGTCAAATAAAACAAAGAAAATGGATGTTTGGATTTGCAGATTTGCAGATTGTATGTTGATTGTAATTTACTTTCAGCTTTAAGTATACAATATATCACCTAAGTTATTGACTATTGGTTTATTATTGTCAATTGTACCAAAGTACACCAAAAAGCATTGTTTCCCTCATTTCCAATCAATTCATCCTATAAAGTACATGAGTACAAAGAGGCCATGTATAAGTACGAGGTAATCATAAGATCGCAAGATCATAAGAGATAGGAGGAGAATCACACAAAAAATACCTATGCCAGGATCCTCTTCATAGACTCAGCTCTGCTTCGGCAGCCCACGCATCGGGTCTACTCTGGCTCACCCCATTCAATCTACACACGATGTACTGCCATCTATCTCTCCCTCTTGGTTCTCATCCAATTCTCCCGCCTTGCAAATCCCACAACCTCAACCTGGGAAAAACTGATGGGGGTTGACTTCACCAACACCATACACCTACATCAACGGAGCGAGAATCAACAGCATAAGTTCTAGGACTACATCTGTCTGATGACCTGACGTCCATGCCAATACCACAGCTTGGTCAAAGAAAGCGACTTCACCCTCTACGGACTACGTAAAAGCAGCCTCCCCACACACCTTTTTTATAAGGGGACTGTGAGCAAACCTACGGCATCACTTTCCCCGGGAGATTCAACGGCATCCTGCAGAGAGAAAACATACCAGAGAGATGTATCAACAGAGTCATTTAGTCAAAGACCCTTACAATCGCATGACATATAGCCCATCTGGGAAGAGGTACAGGATTAGAAAACCAGCAGGATGCAGATAAAAAATGGGCAATATCCACAAACCCCCACACTGCAGCAGAACTGTTGGAACGGCTGTTGAGATCAGGTATTTTTTAATTTACATCCACTGAATGGTTTAGCAACGTGGTTTCCTCTGAGCGAACTGTACAGTAGATCTGATGACTGAATCCGGCGGTACAAGCTTTCAACTTTTGGTATCTTCTGCCTGAAACGAAAGAGAAAATAATTTGTGAATGACTGATGTGAAAATGGTTCTTCATTATATGGGCTTCTTTCCTGCGTCAGGAATGATGGAGTTGATGAGACAGTGGGGAAGGCTGGCTTGCATGATGGACTGGGCTACGTCCACAAATCTCTGCAACTTCTTGCAGTCTTGGGCAGAGCTGTTGCCGTACAAGCTACAATGCATCCTGATAGGATGCTTTATATCTGTGTAACTTCAGAAGTTGGTAAAAGTTGTTGGACACAAGCCAAACATGCATAGTCTTTAGAGGAACTAAAGGCACTGGTCTACTGTCTTGCCCATAGCTTCAAGGAGGTTAGACTATGACAAATTGTTGGAGATATTGAATGCCTAGGCATTTGAAGCCCTTGACCATCTCTACTTCAGCACATTCGATGTTGACTGAGGCTTGTACATAACTTCACTTCCTCAAGTCAAAAACTAGCTCCTTCATCTTGGTGACCTCGAGTTAGAGGTTGTTTTCTTGACACCATGTTACTGAGCTCTCTATGTTCTTCCTCGACTTCCTTGTCATCCCTGTAGAATGCCGTCATCAGCAAACTTGAAAATGGAGTTCATGCAGAATTTGGACATACAATCGTGAGTTTATACGGAGTATGGCAGGGGGCTGAGAATGCAGACTCCTCCACTCACACCCTTGCCTGCAAATGCTGAACGGTCCATCTGATGAAGTGAGAAGCCATTGGGTCGACATCACAGTTAGATGTAGCAGTGGTGAGCCATGTCTCTGTAAAACAGAGCACACAGCAGTATCTCAGTTCCATAATGTAGGTGAATCCAGCCTTAAGTTCATCCTGTTTGTTTCCAATAATTGAATTTTTCAGTAGTTTCAATGGGGATTAAAAACTCCAGTAACTATTTGAGGGAGAGATACTGATTCTTTATTAACAATTTAATTTAGTTTCTATATCATCGAGAAATAAGTAGGCGGCAGTAAAATTACTGTGGAAACAGTTTGCCATGTTCCATTTATTCTTGGAAAGGTCCATAAATAATAACATTATGAGGCATCACAGCATACTGAAACATATTCACGGCATGTTCATTTATGTTTGTAACAGATCCATTAATGAAGGCTCTGTCAAGCTTTGTTCAAAAAACTCTTTTCACGGATGGTCATGTATATTCTCCAGATCATTCATTCCCTTTCACAAGACATTTTGGGAGGAATCATAAGCAGAGTTTAATAATTTAAGGCCATCACCCCATTATTGTTTCCAACTTGGTTCCATCAACACATATAAAAGCTGCAGGCTTACAGAATGTAACCAAAGTGAAGGCCAAATGGTAAAGAGAAAGAGAGAGAGCGAGGGGTCATTTTTTTTGTGGAAATTGCAAATGTAATTAAGAAAGTTCTTGGGATGAACTTAGTTTTTACCTAATATTAATGTGTGGAAGTTTAACAATCCGTGTCTCAAATATCCATTGTCAGCATCAACTATCTCCAGGTCTCGTGTCAACTACCAAACACAATAAAGATTCTGAACTAAAAGAATGACTGAAATAAAAACAAAGAATGCTAGAAATACTCAGCAGGTCTCACATTCTCTATGGAGAGAAAAAAAAGTTAGTCTTTCATAAGACCTAGGAAAATGTAATGATGTAGTATGTTTTTAATTTGCAGAAAAAGAAAGGGTGGAGACAATAAAAGGTAAGGTCTGTGAGAGGGTGGAAAGGTTCAGGGCACCGCGGGGGTTTAATGACACCCACAGTGTGCCGTGGCACACAGGGGAGCCGGATGGAGCCAGGTCGGAGTCTTGAGGTCGGGGTAAGGTCGGAGTCGCGGCGATCGAGAACAGGGGGGGATCCGACGTGGAAGGGTGGGGGGGGGGGAGCCAAGAAAACAAAGGGGGACATGATGTGACGGGGGGCGGCCTGGTGCATAGGGGGAGGGGGTTGGGGGGGATGAAGAAGGGACCAATATAAGTCCCTTCTGAGGTCTGAAGAAGGTTCCAGACTTGAAACATCGGATGGGCCCGCGGTGGGTGGCTTGGAATGGCCGAGGTCTGCGAGCGCACGCCGGGGGGCTCCAACACGCCGAGAGACCTCGCACAAATGAGGCGGGACACCCCAGCATTTGACTTTGACTCTGTTTGGACAAGGTCCCAAATGACAAATAAATTGGGTGGGACACGGGGGGGGGGGGGGGGGGGGGGGGGGGCAAAGAATGATCACAGCGATGGGACCATTGAGACGACATTTAACACTTTGTTACTTTTTCGGCAACCTACACATGGCAACTCTTTGTATATTGTGTGCGTGGCATGCAAAACAAACAATGTCACTGTGTCATGTCACATTTGATAATAATTCATTCAGTCATTCATTTAAATGAGGAGACATTCACTTTGATGACCTTTCACCATAACTATGAAAGTTTATAGATGCAGTCAACTCAAGAGTGTCATCTGCACTGGACCAAGATGCCCCATCTACACAAGTCCCATCTGTTGTGTTTTGCCCATATCTTTCTAAACCTTTCCCATCCATGTATCTGTCCAAGTGTCTTTTAAAAGTCATGATAGAACCTGCCTCAACTACCTCCTCAGGCAACTCGATTCATATACCCACCACCGTCTGTGTGGGTTCATAGCCACCGGTCCCTTCTTCCTGATGTAGGCCGCAGATGGATGGGAATCTGTACCATCTCCTACATGTGTAGGAAAGAACTGCAGATTTTGGTTTAAATTGAAGGTAGACACTAAATGCTGGAGTAACTCAGCGGGACAGGCAGCATTTCTGGAGAGAAGGAATGGGTGACGTTTTGGGTCGAGATCCTTCTTCAGACTGAGACATTTCTGCATTTTATGTCCATCTCCTACAGCCTCCTTTCCAAGTCACACAACACCGGATTTGGAAATAAATGGCTGGTCCTTCATGATCGCTGGGATAAAACCGTGGAACTCCCAGTCCAATAGCACTGTCTGACTGCCTTCACCAGAAGAAGGGCATTATTTCAAGAAGGTCACTCAGCATCACAGTTCATGGGCAAAGAGGGAGTTAATATTTAACTCCCTCTTTGCTATTTTTAAGAGGGAGTTGCTATATTTAAGAGGGAGTTAGATGTGGCCCTTGTGGCTAAAGGGATCAGGTGGTATGGAGAGAAGGCAGGTACAGGATACTGAGTTGGATGATCAGCCATGATCATATTGAATGGCGGTGCAGGTACGAAGGGCCGAATGGCCTACTCCTGCACCTATTTTTCCATGTTTCTATGTTTCTAAGAGTGATGAGAAATAAATGATGACCTGGCCCAGAACCTTTGAAATACGCACAACAACCCTCTTGGAAACATTTCAGGAAATGCAGCATAAGAGTAGATGTTTGACAGGTAAACCAATTACTTACCATAATATGGACACTTGGCCAATACCAATTCCCCCACACGTACTCATCAATCTCCGTACAACTGCTTCAACCACAAAAGGCACAACCACCAATCAGCTGTCAGTTCAGTTCAGTTTACTGTCACGTGGACATAGTTACAATGAAAAGCTTTTGTTGCGTGGTAACTAACTGTCAATCCCAATCCCACGATCACCAAGTGCCTCATCTTGACCACCCTCCACCCAAACCTCCATCTTCTGCCCCCGACCACAATCAACTATAGAACAATAGAGCCACAGAGACACACAGCACAGAATCAGGCCCTTTGGCCCAATTTGCCTAGACCTACCAAGACACTCCATCTATGTGAGTGCAACCCGCCTATATTCCTCTAAACATTTCCTATCCATGTACCTGCCCTAAATTATTTTAAGTGTTGTTATAGTATCCTCTTCAACTACCTTCTCTGGCAACTTGTTCCACATACCCACCATCTTCTTGGTGGAAAAAAATGCCCCTCAGTTTATATTAAATCTTTCATCTCTCACTTAAAACCTATGTTCTCAGGTTCTTGATTCCGCTACTAAGTAAAACACTTTGTGCATTCACCCTCTTCATGCCCTTATGATTTTACACATCTACAAGATCATCCTCAGTCTACTGCCTTCCAACAAATATACTCGTTGCCTGTCCAACATCTCCCTATAGCTGGGGCTCTCAAGTCTTGGCCACATCCGCATAACATAAATCTTCCCTGCACTCTTTCCAGCTTAATTACATCCTTTCAAAGCAGGGTGACCAAAACTGAACACAATAGTCCATATGTGGCCTCATCAATGTCTGGTACAAGTTTAGTTCAGTTTAGTTTAGGGACACATCACAAAAACAGGACCTTCGGGCCATCAAATCTGCGCTGGCCAGCGATCCCCACACACTAATACTATCCTACACACACTTCAATTATACCAAGCCAATTAAGCTCCAAACCTGTACATCTTCGGAATGTGGAAACTGGAGATCCAGGAGAAAGTCCACGTGGTCACGGGGAGAACTTACAAACTCTTGGTTCTTGGTTCTTGGTTCTTGGTTTCTTGGTCTCCAAAATATTCCAAATGGAATTTAAACTGGAGGTGGTGACGGGAGGGCTTAAGCCAGAAAGGGTTATTGGGAAGAAAGAGCTACCTGTACTTTAAATTTAGTTGCATCTGATTGGGTAACTATAGTGGGGTGGAGATTATTCCATGCTTATATTGTGTGGGGGAAGAACGAATTGCTGTACACATCTGTCTTTGTAGCTGGGATCACAAATTGGATTGAATGCCCTCGTCTGCTCCTAATTGGTTTAGTGTACCTATAGACACCACTCGTAGTTACGATTAAACCCGGGCCTCTGGCACTGTAAGGCAGCAACTATACTGCTGCACCACCATGCCGCCCTTAACCATAACATTACATCCCAACTATACTCGATACCCTGAGTGATGGAGGCAAATGTACTGAAAGTCTTCTTGACCACCCTATCTAGCCACAAGGAGCTATGTACCTGCTGCAGATCCTGCAAGAGCAACATTGCAGCATTCTGCCTCCCATGTCTACTGCATGCCACATAGCATTTAACCTCCATACAGCATCCCTCCCAACATGGTTGCTCCCATTAGGCTGCTGCGCTCCACCTTGCTTCTCTTTATTGTCTGCTCAATTAGCCAATTTTGAGAACTCATCAAATCCAATGGCTGGCTTCTGAAATATCCCATTGTAGCCCCACACTGAAATAAACTCACTCACCCAATGCAATGGCCAGATTTTGAAATTTCCTGTCTATCTCCAGACCCAACCTCCAAATGTTCTGCCTCTTCTAATATCACCACAGGCTACCAATGACTCGTGCCCTCTTCAAGTATCCATCATTTTCTATGTAAAGGCAGCAACTAAAGTAAACATTTGCCTTTTAGAGAATAAGCCTGGGGAACTGATTATGAGAAATGGTGAAATGTAAAGGACATTGAACAAATATTTTAAATGTATTTTTAATATGTATTCATAGTAGAACTCACTGAAGAAAATGCTGACATTAATTGATAATCAGGGACACCAAAAGGAGGAGTTTAAAACAATCATAATTGGTGAAAAAAAGCACTTTTTTCGTACATTAATAGAATGAAATGCATAAGCCTTTGGACCCAATGGCCTGCATTCCAGGTTCTGAAAACAAATGCATCGATTGTTAATTTTAAGAAACCCTAATATCCTGGTAATTTCACAGCGGAGAGGAAAATTGAAAGTGTACTACCCCAGTTAAACATAACAGAAATAGAAAATCAGAAATTAGAGGCCAATTAGCCTGTTATCTATCTCTGAAAAAATGGTGAAATTACTATAAAGAAATAATAGCAGGACAGTTAGAAAAATAATAAAACAATTAGGTAGATTCCATCTGTTTTTATAGGAACATGAGAACTTTAAGTACGGAGATACCACTTTCCTCTTTGAGCCTGCTCCACCATTCATCCAGATCATTTAGGGAGTTGGGAGGGGAGTTAAGGAAAAGGACCAAAAAAGTAACAATCTCAGGATTACTGCCTGTGCCATGCGACAGTGAGAGTAGGAATGGAGCGAGGTGGAGGATAAATGCGTGGATGAAGGACTGGTGCAGTAGGCAGGGATTCAAGTTTCTGGATCATTGGGACTTCTTTTGGGGAAGGTGTGACCTGTACAGAAAGGACGGGTTGCACTTGAACCCGAGGGGGACCAATATCCTGGCGGGGATTTTTGCAAAGGCTACTGGGGAGACTTTAAACTAGAACGGTTGGGGGGAGGGACTCAAATAGAGAAAGCTAGTAGACAGAGTGTGAGGCAGGAAGGAGGCAGAGAAGGGAAGCACTTGGACCCAAAATCTAGGGGAGAAAGAAGAAAAAGAAAATAAACAGAGAATAAGAGGCGATGGGTTTCTTAAATGTGTATATTTTAATGCTAGGAGCATTGTAAGAAAGGTGGATGAGCTTAGAGCCTGGATTGACACCTGGAAGTATGATGTTGTGGCAATCAGTGAAACATGGTTGCAGGAGGGCTGTGATTGGAAACTAAATATTCCAGGATTCTGTTGCTTCAGGTGTGATAGAATTGGAGGGGCAAGAGGTGTTGCATTGCTTGTCAGGGAAAATATTACAGCAGTGCTTTGGCAGGATAGATTAGCGGGCTCGTCTAGGGAGGCTATTTGGGTGGAACTGAGAAGTGGGAAAGGTGTAGCAACACTTATAGGGGTGTATTATAGACCGCCAAATGGGGAGCGAGAACTGGAAGAGCAAATATGTAAGGAGATAGCAGATATTAGTAGTAAGCACAAGGTAGTGATTGTGGGAGATTTCATTTTTCCACACATAGACTGGGAAACACATTCTGTAAATGGGCTGGATGGTTTGGAGTTTGCAAAATGTGTGCAGGATAGTTTTTTGCAGCAATACATAGAGGTACCTACTAGAGAAGGGGCAGTGCTGGACCTCCTGTTAGGAAATGAGACGGGTCAGGTGGCGGAGGTATGTGTTGGGGAGCACTTCGGATCCAGTGATCACAATACCATTAGTTTCAATAAAATTATGGACAGGATCAGTACTGGACCTAGGGTTGAGATTTTTGATTGGAGAAAGGCTAACTTTGATGAGATGCAAAAGGATTTAAAAGGAGTTAATTGGGACATTTTGTTTTATGGGAAGGATGTAGAAGAGAAATGGAGGGCTTTTTAAAAAACATTTTTTTTTTATTAGAAGTACAGTAAATTACAGTAATACACGTCACATATATATTATTACATTTGTTGTACCACTTCGTTTTTCGAGCTTTAAAAAAGGTAGAAATAAAAGAAGTAAGGCAAGTGAGCAAGAGTCGAGAAGGTGCAGGAAAGTGTTGGGAAAGGAAAGCCCCTTAGAGAAGAAGTTAGAGAAGGAAGTAAAGAAAGGAAATAGACCTTAGAAAGAGAAGAAAAAAGAGGAGAAACAATCGCTCTATTATGACACAAAACTCAGCAAAAAAGGATATACCAACCATGGTTTTTTTTTTACCCCCTGTTACCGTGTAATGTTTCGAACATGTTTGAAATCCACATTTTTATTGTTGGTATTGGAGCATTTTTCCAGAATTTGAGTATAAGCTTTTTTCCCATTATTAGCCCGTAATTAAGTAAGTTCTTTTGAAACACGTTTAGTTCGGGGTTACCTTCCGATATTCCAAAAATGATCCATTCTGCTTTTGGTACAAGTTTTATTTTAATTAATTTTGTGAAGATTTCAAATATTTCGTTCCAGAATTTTTGGATTTTTATACAAAAAACAAAAGAGTGCGCTATGGTAGCTTCTTGTGACTGACATTTATCACAAGTGGGTGAGACATTAGGGAAAAGTTTATTTATTTTAGGTTTTGAATAATATAGTCTATGTAATGTTTTGAATTGAATTAGAGTATGTCGTACGTTAAAACGCTCCCGATGTCTTTAATAGGTCGAATAAATGCTATAAAAATGATCTTTTTAACCATAAATCCTATATTTATTTCAATCAATACCTATATATCTTCCAAAAAAGTTTTTCAAAAAACTACTCAGACATTACAAATTTTACATGAGATTATAAATCCCACAGAATACAAAGAGCACACCTTAGTAAACCAAAAGAGATGGGTGGTCCAGTGCTCCCTAACTTTATGTACTATAATTGGGCAGTAAATATTAAAAATATGATTCACCTGCTGGACAACTCTGCCCAGCAGGTGGACTGGATTGTAATGGAGAGAGAGAGGACTGCTCTCCGTGTAATACAGGAGCGACTCTCCTCTCACCAATGAATCTGAATAACAAAAATTACAATAAAAATCCAATGATACGTAGCACAATTAGAACTTGGAAACAAATAAAACAGAATCTAAAATTAAGAAATCTATCTCTTTTAATGCCAATAGTCAATAATCCGTTGTTTAAACCTTCAATTATAGATAAATAATTTACACAATGGGAAAGAATGGGAATCAAAATGCTCGGAGACTTGTATGAATTGGGAAAATTATTATCATTTCAACAATTACAACTGAAATATAATTTTAAAAATAATCAATATTTTTAATATCTTCAAATCCGTGACTATCTGAAAAAATACACAAAAGACTACCATAACATGCCCCCAGACTTATTGGATGAAGCCATGAAGACAAAGGCTGAATCAACAAATCTAATATCATACTTATACAACATTATTTTAAATATAGAAATACCTACAACTGATGGTATTAGAAGAGACTGGGAACAAGAACTAGCTATAAAAATTTCAAAAGAGAACTGGGATAAACACTTACTATATGTGCATAAATGGAGGACTTTTAAAGGGGAAATTTTAAGAGTACAGAATCTTTATGTCCCTGTTCGGTTGAAAGGAAATAGTAAAAATTGGAAAGAGCCATGGTTTTCAAGGGAAATTGAACACTTGGTTTGGAAAAAGAGAGAGATCTACAATATTTATAGGCAGCATGGAATAAATGAGGTGCTTGAGGAGTATAAAGAATGTAAAAAGAATCTTAAGAAAGAAATTAGAAAAGCTAAAAGAAGATATGAGGTTGCTTTGGCAAGTAAGGTGAAAGTAAATCCAAAGGGTTTCTACAGCTATATTAATAGCAAAAGGATAACGAGGGATAAAATTGGTCCATTAGAGAGACAGAGTGGACAGCTATCTGCAGAGCCAAAAGAGATGGGTGAGATATTGAACAATTTTACTTCGGAGTCACACGAGTGACTACGTGAAGAACCCGTCCAGCAGCATGCGCGACATGAGCTTTCACGCAGTGCAACAGCGACGAACGGGAGTACGGGCAATCCCGCTACAAGCTTGAAAGAACGGATCGTTAGGTAAGTACTTACCCACAGGTTCGAATTCACAAACTTTGCTCCTCTTTGTGCACCAGAGGAAAGCTGGAAAGAGCAAAGCAGCACAGAGAAAACCGCCCCCATTCGACTCCAGGGAAGGAGCGTTCCGTCAGTGGAGGTGGCGAGAGGCGGCACCTGGACCGCACACGCTGTGGTCCACAGTCACGGGTACTGAGCCGAGCCCAGCCCACTAGCGCTGCCTGACCAACAGTAGCGGGCTGGAGGCAAATCAAGATACAGACCGGCCGGTAATCCCTGCATACTCTGACAAGGAGACTCGCCGCGACAACGACAGAGGCAGCCGCCTGAGCAAAGTTGGCGACCAGTCGCAGCGGGCTGGAGACAGACACATGGAAGACGGACAGGCCAGCTCATTCAGAGAGCCGGCACTTCAAACTACTGCCCGAGAGCGAGAAAGTGTCCAAGCCTTAGAGAAAGGTCATGGAGTAAAAACTCCAGCGAGACTTGCCTCGGGAGCTGGGGCAAGCTCGCCAAGGGAGCACAAACACTCCCGCTCCAGTGCACTAACAGCACTCACTCATCAGAGGGGATCGTTGGCGACCAGGGCTGGGCTGGTCAAGAAGAGGGGTCACTGGCTGAACAACATCGGGAGTATGCTTGAGGTACAGGACCAGGAAGAGCTGCTGGGTGTGAGATACCGCTACGTGGCTACACCACGAGCGAGATGGCCGTTACAGCCTAATCTGGCGGCCAGCTTACTACCTGTCTTTTAAAAACCTCTCCAAGACAGGTAGTCATGAGGCGTTGGACTTTATCATGCCTCCCCAAAATTGCATTTGCTCAAAGTGCCTACCATTATTGGGGGTACATTGAGCACAGCATTTTAAAAACCCAAAATCTTAATTTGCAATATTGATAACCCTGACGCCGGCTATCATTTCGCATGCTCATTCCAGAGGTGCAGGGTAGTATGGCAAAACACCTGACACTACTGTTCAACACAGTATGTGATCCGCAACCTCTGGAAGGAAGTCATAAAACCTGCCCTCAACCTAAAAAATTCACAGGACTGTGAGAATGCCGACCTCAGAACCACAGATCCTGCTATCTGGCAAAGTTACCAAATCAAGCCTAAAAACTGGACGAAGTATCCAAGATATTCGGCCTCATGAGGGCAGGACCTGGAATGAGCAAACCACACAAAACCAGACAGCAATACCTCCATGCATCCACCAGTCGGCGTCTACTTCATGGTACTGGTGAAAGCTCGGGGCCCGCATGCCATCCCCGCAAATCTTTCAGGACAGGGCCCAGTGCGGGCCCCATGGAAAATGCGCCACCCCCCAACAACACCACCCCGACAGACAAGGAACCAGAAACCGAAGAAATGAACACACCACAGTGGAGGTAGGTGAGTATGGTTCCTACCATCACATAAAAGGTGAGGGGATTGTGCTAATGCGGGGGGGGAACCACACCTGGTTTTGGAAGTATGAAGAACTATCACACTTGGTAGTTATATACCAAAAGTATTCAAGGATAAAAATTGAATTTAAGAAAAACTTGTCACCAGTTCAGCATGCACCCCAAAGGGGTTTTACCCTCTCACTAAAAAGGAAAACATGAGGGACAAGCTGTACTGGAGAAGACATACAAAGGGGTCATAAAGAAGTCTAAATATGAACCTTTGGAACCGTATTAATTTACCAAAAAACCCAAAAAGATGGTGAATGTCGCACCATCATTGACTTAACCACTTTGAATACTTTCACCAGGTACACACACTTTATTGGAAAACATTTGTAACTGCCAAACATGGATTTCCTAAAGATACTTTATGGTAGGCATCGACTTAAAAGATGCATACTATTCAGTACCCATTCATAAAGATCATCGGAGATACCTAAAATTTACCTGGATGGGGTAACTATGGCAGTATAAATTATTGACTAATGGGCTAAATATGAGCCAAAACTGGTTTCCAAGATGTTCAAACCTGCCCTGACACTATTAAGGAAACACATTGTCATGGCATATCTCGATGATATTTAACACCAGCCAAAACCATGGAATTAGCTAAATCAGCAGCATTAGCTACTAAAAACTTATTTAGCCTGGGTTTTGTCATACAATCCAGATACATCTACAATGACACCATCCACAACTATCGACTATCTGGTATTCAATTAACTCAGTCCACATGTCTATAACGCTGCCATAAGGAGAATCAGCATAATTGGCACAAACCTAACAAATTTGACAATATCACAGTGGTGGCCTATAGTAAAACACATGGACGGAATAAAATCGATATCATGTGACAATTTGATTAACACAATTTGGTAATGGTATGTCGCCAAACATATTTGGCTATCAGCAACTTACCTACCAGGTGAGCTAAATACTGTGGCAGACATGTGAAACCAAAGTATTTGCTGAAATTACAAAGCAATATGGAACACCAGATATCGATTTCTTTGTATTCCGACTGAATCACCACGTACCGATGTATGTTGCATGGGAACCAGACCTTGAGGCAGCAGCTCGCTGAACTGGGGGGGGGGGTAAAGACCTAACTATTTTTTGCTTCGGACTTTTTGGTAGTACCCGACTGGCCTACACAGCCATGGTTCCCAGTGATCCTTGAGGTCATTGAAACCCATCGCCATTCCCCACGGACCAGATCTACTGATCCACCCTGTATCAGGCGTAAGTCACCCATGCCATGACAGAATAAGCCTAGTGGGTTGCAGATTCCAAAAAGACCTTTTGATGGACCTGGGATTGTCAAATAGGACCATGAACACGATGACAGCATCTCACCGAATCCACGAAGAAACAATATCTCTCCAGTATAAGAAAATGGGAAACATACTGCTCAAGAACAGAAACAACCTACTAATCAACCACCATTAAAATACAATACAATACAATACAATACCTATGTACCAGAGTTCCTGGCCAGCCTTCGCCACGGTGAAGGTCTGAACTATAGCACTATCAAATGTGCTAGAAGTGCACTGTCAGCCTATCTAAGACAGGCACCAAGGGAAACAGGCCATTGGTCTCGTCCACTGGTGGCCAAATTAATGAGAGGTACTTTCTATTCAAAATCCCAAGACCTAGATATACCAAGATCTGGGATGTCAGCGTTGTCCTGACATACCTAAGGCATGGCCACCAGCCAGATTTCTTACTCTGAAAACAGCTACCCTGTATACAGCCATGCTGATGGCTTAGTCCCAGCATAAGGGTCCAGTCTTTTTACCTATTCAGACTGGACAATATGGTCATAAGATCAGACCAAATAACATTCACCATTCAGGAGCTGGTAAAACAGAGCAGACCAGGAACTTCAGGACACATTATGGAAATTCCGGGCATACCCACCTGACCACCGTTATATGTCATGACTCACCTTCTACAATGTATCAACACTACCTTAAATTCCCGAGGGAGACAAAATGGGTCAGCCACAAATAAGCCACTGGGTCAGGGTACCAAGTCAAACCTTCTCTAAATTGCTCAAACAGGTATTAGGAGCTGCTGGAGTGGATACCGATATTTACACATCTCACTCCACCAGAGCAGCATCCACGTCGGCGGCTAACAGTATGGATGTGCCACTGGACCTAAACCTGGTAACAGCGGGGTGGTCCATGGGAAGAACTTTCAAACATTCTACAACAAGCCATTAAAACCTGTTTCATTTGCAAAGAGAATTTAGACGCTGCAAAAAATATATAATTTAGCCCGGGGGAGCATTAATTTCTTTGTTATTATTTTCAAATAATACCATTGTTGTTTTACAAACAGATTCAGGTTTGATTACGATAACATACTTCCTCCCTTTGATGACTTCGGCAGCGAGTGAAGTGTGGACTGTTACACGGTTTGAAATCACAGAGCTTTAAAATCTTCACGTAGTCACTCACGTGACTCCGAAGTAAAATAGTAAGATTAAACGAGAACTTACCAGTTTGAAGTTTGATCTGTATTTTATGAGGAGTTATGATGAGGGATTACGTGCCCTCCGCTCCCGCCATCAATTATAAAGATCAACTGGTATTTTAGTTCTCCTTTTCTTTACTATGTCTCTTTTTCCCTTAACATATCTAAACAAGTTTTTACTGTCCTTCTTTATATTTCTGGCCAGCTTCCCTTTGTACTTCATCTTTTCAGCCCGTATTGCCTGTTTTGTTTCCTTCTGTTGTCCTATGAAAGTTTCCCAATCCTCTGGCTTCCGGCTACTCTTTGTTGTGTTATACATCTTTTCTTTTTTGTTTTATTCTATCCCTAACTTCTCTTGTCAGCCACGGTTGCCTCCTACTTCCCTTAGAATCTTTCTTCCTTTTTGCAATGAAATGATCCTGCTTCTTCCGGATTATGCCCAGAAATTCCTGACATTGCTATTCCACCGTCATTCCTGCTAGGATCCCTTTCCAGTCTACTTTGGTCAGCTCCTCCCTCATGCCTTCATAGTCCCTTATGTTCAACTGCATCACTGACATTTCCGATTTAACCTTCTCCTTCTCAAATTTCGGATTAAAACAAATCATAATCACTACCTCCAAGCGGTTCCTTTACCTCGAGTTCTCTTATCATATCTGGTTCATTGGACAACATTAAATCCAGAATTGCTTTTTCTCTGGTCAGCTCCATTACAAGCTGCTCTAAGAATCCATCTCGGAGGCATTCTACAAACTCTCTTTCTTGGGGTCCTGAACCAACCTGATTTTCCCAGTTTACCTGCATATTGAAACCCCCATCACCACGTTCCTGTACTGGAAAAATAATTGTACATCAAAAGAAATTTATAAGGTGCAATGTTCTTTAGGATGACCCAGAGCCATAAAAACCACTATATCAATTATAAATAAATTCAAGAACTACAAAATGTGACTACAAAAATCCACAAATTTGTTAATGGTATTTTTAATTCCTTAATGATTTAGATGAAGATTGGAATGACTGGGCTTGTATTCACTGGAATTTAGAAGGATGAGAGGGTATCTTATAGAAACATATAAAATTATTAAGGGATTAAAACCGCTACATACAGGAAACATGTTCCCAATGTTGGAGGAGTCCAGAACTAGGGGCCACAGTTTAAGAATAAAGGGTAGGCCATTTAGGACTGAGATGAGGAAAAACTTTTTCACCCAGAGTTGTAAATTTTTGGAATTCTCTGCCTCAGAAGGCTGTGGAGGCCGATTCACTAGATGCATTCAAAAGAGAGTTAGATCGCATCGATGAGTTGAATGGCCTACTCCTGCACCTATTTTCTATGTATCTATGTTTACTTAGAAAGAAGTGTAAGATTCAAGGGATATGGGGGAAAAAGCTGGAATGGGGTACTGATTCTGGATGATCAGCCATGATCATATTGAATGGCAATGCTGGCTCGAGGGGTTGAATGACCTACTCCTGCACCTATTTTCTATGTTTCTATGTTTCTATTATTGCTAAGTGTTTCTAAATACTAGAATTCTCCTTGTAGGATAGCAGATGGCTGGCAGTAATTCAATCAAGTTGTTCTGATGACACAATGAGCAAAGCAAAATTTCAATGGTTTGTGAATGTCAACCATCCCTTGTGATTGAATTACAAACTGCAACATATAACTAAGGTTTCATTGTTCCATGCAACATGTGATCTACACTTCGTAAATATCAAAGCAAATGTTTTAGTTACAGAGCAGAAATAATGAGAAATTACCACAACTAGAGATCTTAAAGCGGTAGAATACAGCAGTATTGTGATGGTAAAGTATAATGGAGTGTTTCTGGAGCAAAATAAAAAAATATATGTACTACATTGCATTTATTTTCAGTTTCATCTTATTTTAGTGACAGCAATATTTTTTATAATTGGAACTACAATAAAGTGATCAAAATCCTTGTATTTATAGAGTGGCTTTTATGACCTTGGCTCATCTTAAAAAGCTTTACACCTAATTAATTTATTTTGAAGTGCAGTAGCTCTTCCGGTATGGAGGCGTTACTAACATGTTATCTAGAGTTCAAATCCCAGCACAATACCTGGGAGCTGGGGCTGGAATGAGTGGTTACTGTATGGTAGAATGTGGATGGCGGAATTTAAATCTAGTTTATTAAGAAATCTGAAAATAAAAATACATTATCAATCATGACAAACATCAAACTACTGGTTTGTTGCCAAACATCAAACAGATCATTTTGTGAAGGAAATGTCCTGAATCAGGATTCACAGCAATGTGAGTATTCTAATTCCTTTGTAAAAAGGTCTGGCAAGTTGTGTACTTGTACAGACTGTGAGAACAGCCTTCAGTGCAAGGACAGTGACAAATCGGGAAGGCAACTCCTTATGGGCCTGTCCCACTTAGGCAATTTTTCAGTGGACTGACAGCGACTGTCAAGTTGCCAGCAGTCGCGTGAAAAACCAGCAACTGGAATGGCGACTGTCAGAGTGGAACACACACACACACACACACACACACACACACACACACACACACACACACACACACACACACACACACACACACACACACACACACACACACACACACACACACACACACACACACACACACACACACACACACACACACACACACACACACACACACACACACACACGCTTCCTTCACCAGCCCATTATGCAGGCGGGGGACAGGGCAAGCGGGGGCTGCGCTGTCTAAAAAGTTCACACGGTTCAAAGCCAAGGTGAAACAAACACACACCACGATGAACAGGAAGGTTGGCGCTGTAAAAAGATGGCTAAAGCACAGTGTACGGTAAGTCCTTTAAAAGAGGAGGAGAGAGGGGGGGAGAGGGGGAAGAAGGGGGGGAGGAGGAGTGAGAAGGAGTGGAGACAACTTTTAAGAAGCCAGAGATACACGGCTGTGAAGCTCGGCGGACATTAACATTACTGGTCAGCTATCCTTGGTTCTGAAAACTACTGCTTACTTTTTTTTCCCCAATGAGCCAATGAAATTCACCAGTCAGCACCGGCTACAACCTATGAGAACCTCCGAGAACTTTAGACTTCGTGGCAACCCATTAGAACCTCCTGGTGACCCACCTACAGCTCGAGAATTCTTGCTAATCTCCATTGCGGCTTTATTCTAGTCGCTGCTAATTTTTCAACATGTTGAAAAATTCTCGGCGATCATAATGAGGCCACGACTAGTTCCCAGAATGCGGGAACTCCTCACGACTATGGAGGCGACTCCCCGGCAACCACCCGCAAACATGTGGCAACCATGTGGCGACTGCATAGTCTCCTGCAGTCGTCTAAAAAGTTGCCTAAGTGGGACAAGCCCATTACAGTACCGGTGTGCGGCAACTCTATGTATAAGAAAAGGCAAAAAAATGTGAATAGCCTAAGTATCCAAATAACAAGTAACAAACTGATCCCATTCACACAAGAATTTACAATATAACATGATTTTTAAATCTCTCTTTGTCATAGATTTATATGCCAAATGGAAGGAATTTAATGATAAATTCCCTAAATTAATCCAGAAACATCCACTCTCAAGATAATCAAAATCATTATTTTTTGCACAATACATCTGCCTAAAACTGTACTGTGGATATTTAGTTGAAAATATTGATCATGGATAGACAATTGTACAAAAAATAGATGATTTAGATGTTCTTATGACTTGATTGTGCAAAAAAATAATGAATTTGATTTCTGGAATGTGATTGATTGGAATGTTGCCGTTGCCATAAATGTTAAGCCTACATCGGTAGGCAAGACATGGCCAATTCGTATGTGGCCTAATTAACATTTTTCGCATCATAAGATTAAAATGAAGCCACACCAAAAACAAGATAATATGTTAGATAAACTATTCCTTTTGTTTTGTCCTAATATTGCGATCCGTGATGTTGAAGGCGTTGAAGGCATTAGAAGTCGCGTTTAACTTCAATCCCACGATGCAATCGTCCAGCAAATTAAAAAAAAAACTGGAACGGAAACGCTGACGATTTTTCTTCATCAGCTAGCAGCCTGAGGAAAACCATTACAAACCTGCATTATAATCCCGTCCCCCCCCCCCCCCCCCCCCCCCCCCCCCCCCCCCCCCCCCCCCTCCGAATCGCATCGCATGCACAGGCAGTGGAGATCTGTAGCGCCGCTGACGGTAGGTTTTGTAACAACGCTACTCTTCCCAGAGAAGGATCTACTATCATACGATACAATCGATCTACTCTTTTAAATATTTCTCCTACCTGTAAGTGTAGCACAATTTCTAAGCGTTTTACTGATATTCTCTTTAATATTCCTGCAGTCTGACAATCCTATGATCCCAAGAGCGAAGGCCTTACCTGGTCAGAGCCAACCCGACCAGTAAGGCCGATTCGAAGCTGTGAAGCCTGTGGCCTACGCACATCCCCCGAAACATCGAGCTCTCGCAGCTGCCAACCTGACTGCATGGGACCCAACGTTGGGAAACCGCCGACTCAACAAGACCACAGGGCCTGAGTGTGGGCCCTGATACCGGGGAGACTCCAACCCAAACTGAGCTCCAGGCCTGACTGGGCCTCAACCTCCCAAAGCACTTGACGCCTTCTCCAAATGTCATACAGTCATAAGGACATAAGTGATAGGAGCAGAATTAGGCCATTTGGCCCATCAAGTCTGCTCCGCCATTTAATCATGGCTGATCTATCTCTCCCTCCTAACACCATTCTCTTGCCTTTTCCCCCCATAACCTCTGACACCTGTACTAATCAAGAATCTATCTTTGTCTGCCTTAAAAATATCGATTGGTTTCATCTCCACAGCCTTTGTGTGGCATTGAATTCCACAGAATTCCACGAGGTTTCCTGACCCGAAACGGCAGCCCAGAATTTAATTTGTAAAATAATTCCCAACTTAAAAGCCTCTATGTTGAGGCCCGACCTACAGGGAGAGCCTGACGCTGCTACCCGATTCCTGGACCACAACGAGCACATCCACCTAGACGATGGAACAGCCGACTCCATGCTCCAGCTCCTGGCCACGACAGCCATCCTCTCTGGAAACGTAAGAAACAAGCTGGGCTGCAGGTGAGACCGACACAGCATGATTTCAAGTTCCCCTATGCTAATTATACAAGTTATTGAGAACAAACTGGGTGAACTTGAAGCTAGGTCTGCCTACCTACCTTATGGATTACTGTGTGTTCTGTTTTACAAAGATATGGCTCTCCCCTGCCTCACCTGACTGTGCCAGTCATAGAAACATCGCAATAGGTGCAGGAGTCGGCCATTTGGCTCTTCGTGCCAGCAACGCCATTCAATATGATCATGGCTGATCATCTAAAATCAGTACCCCGTTCCTGCTTTTACCTCATATCTCTTGATTCCTTTAGCCCTAAGGGCTAAATCTAACTCTCTCTTGAAAACTTCCAGTGAATTGGCATCCACTGCTTTCTGTGGCAGAGAAACCACAGCTTTAGAACTCTCTGGGTGAAGAAGTTTTTCATCATCTCAGTCCTAAATGGCCTACCCCTTATTCTTAAACTGTGACCCGTGGCTCTGTACTTCCCCAACATTGGGAACATTTTTCCTGCATCTAGCCTGTACAATCCATTAAGAATTTGATATGTCCCTATTAGACTCCCTCTCATCCTTCTAAATTCCAGTGAATACAAGCCCAGTCGACCCATTCTTTCATCATATGTCAACCTGAGGGCTTCTCCCTACACCTGATGGACCACACGCCATCCTCAGTAAAGGTTAAGTGTGGAGGGGTCTGCTTTCTACTTCTTCAAGTTTTAACTTTTAACATTTTAACCTGAGCTGGACCCTGCCAAGTACAGGACCACTACCAATGCCAGCCACTGCTGGGACCCCACCCCATGTCCGCACGCTCACTGCCTGCACCAATATTATTTGGCCCCCACTGTCTCAGCATCCCATGACGTTGATCCAAAGTGTGGAAGTGAAGGCTGAAGGTACCCGAGACTGATCTGATAACATCTAAGTTTGCAGGTAACAGGCTATGGCTGCAGCTCGCAGAGATGTCAAGGACTAGCTGCCATTGAGTATAAGATTCAAGGCCAAGGCACAAGACTAGCCATGAGTAAATGACATACTTCACACTAAAATCCATGGCATAAGATCATAAGTGATAGGAAAAGAATTAGGCCATTCGGCCCATCAAGTCTATTCCACCATTTAATCATGGCTGATCTATCTCTTCCTCCTAACCCCATTCTCCTACCTTCTCCCATAACCTCAGGCACCTGTGTACAAATTATATGTGCAAAACAGCCGATTTTAACAAAATCGAGTATTTACTAGTAGAAACAAAACCTTAGATGGTTAGAGATCCTCAGGGAACAGTGCTAAACATCTGTTTAGGCATGCGAACAGCAGACAGGGCAAATGCTGACAATATCTTACCTTGTCAATAATTTAATTGTCAATCCATATAAAAAAAAACTTCACAATACCAGCATTATTTTGTTTGTACATTATTGTTCCCAAGTATTTACAATAAGATCAAGTAATTGGATTCCAAAATAAATAATTGTGAATATATTAATTTAAATAAATAAAATAAAATAAAAACAAAACCAAATAATACTTGAATAAGTGCAATAATAAATTATTACCTTGAATTTACTTAATTTGAAGGATAAACTCAGATGAAAGATTCAGGATCCAGAACTCTCATGTAATTTGTTTCCGATTGGATTAATGTATTTTGCCATCTATGTTAATAACCATATAACAATTACAGCACGGAAACAGGCCATCTCGGCCCTACAAGTCCGTGCCGAACAACTTTTTTTTCCTTTAGTCCCACCTGCCTGCACTCATACCATAACCCTCCATTCCCTTCTCATCCATATGCCTATCCAATTTATTTTTAAATGGTACCAACGAACCTGCCTCCACCACTTCCACTGGAAGCTCATTCCACACCGCTACCACTCTCTGAGTAAAGAAGTTCCCCCCACCACTTCCACTGGAAGCTCATCATGTTACCCCCTCATGTTACCCTAAACTTCTGTCCCTTAATTCTGAAGTCATGTCCTCTTGTTTGAATCTTCCCTATTCTCAAAGGGAAAAGCTTGTCCACATCAACTCTGTCTATCCCTCTCATCATTTTAAAGACCTCTATCAAGTCCCCCCTTAACCTTCTGCGCTCCAGAGAATAAAGACCTAACTTATTCAACCTATCTCTGTAACTTAGTTGTTGAAACCCAGGCAACATTCTAGTAAATCTCCTCTGTACTCTCTCTATTTTGTTGACATCCTTCCTATTGGGCGACCAAAATTGTACACCATACTCCAGATTTGGTCTCACCAATGCCTTGTACAATTTTAACATTACATCCCAGCTTCTATACTCAATGCTCTGATTTATAAAGGCTAGCATACCAAAAGCTTTCTTTACCACCCTATCTATATGAGATTCCACCTTCAAGGAACTATGCACGGTTATTCCCAGATCCCTCTGTTCAACTGTATTCTTCAATTCCCTACCATTTACCATGTACATCCTATTTTGATTTGTCCTGCCAAGGTGTAGCACCTCACATTTATCAGCATTAAACTCCATCTGCCATCTTTCAGCCCATTGTTCCAAATGGCCTAAATCACTCTGTAGACTTTGGAAATCCTCTTCATTATCCACAACACCTCCTATCTTGGTATCATCTGCATACTTACTAATCCAATTTACCACACCTTCATCCAGATCATTGATGTACATGACAAACAACAAAGGACCCAACACAGATCCCTGAGGCACCCCACTAGTCACCTGCCTCCAACCCGATAAACAGCCATCCACCATTACCCTCTGGCTTCTCGCATTCAGCCACTGTTGAATCCATCTTGCTATTCCTGCATTTATACCCAACAGTTGAACCTTCTTAACCAACCTTCCATGAGGAACCTTGTCAAAGGCCTTACTAAAGTCCATATAGACAACATCCACTGCTTTACCCTCGTCAATTTCCCTAGTAACCTCTTCAAAAAATTCAAGAAGATTAGTCAAACATGACCTTCCAGGCACAAATCCATGTTGACTGTTTCTAATCAGACCCTGTTTATCCAGATGCTTATATATATTATCTCTAAGTATCTTTTCCATTAATTTGCCCACCACTGAAGTCAAACTAACAGGTCTATAATTGCTAGGTTTACTCTTAGAACCCTTTTAAAACAATGGACCAACATGCGCAGTACGCCAATCCTCGGGGACTATTCCCATTTCTAATGACATTTGAAATACTTCTGTTATAGCCCCGGCTATTTCTACACTAACTTCCCTCAATGTCCTAGGGAATATCCTGTCAGGACCTGGAGACTTATCCACTTTTATATTTTTCAAAAGTGTCAATACTTCTTTTACTTTGAACCTCATAGTATCCATAGCTACTCTACTAGTTTCCCTTACCTCACATAATTCAATATCCTTCTCCTTGATGAATACCGAAGAAAAAAAATTGTTCAATATCTCCCCCATCTCTTTTGGCTCTGCAGATAGCTGTCCACTCTGTCTCTCCAATGGACCAATTTTATCCCTCGTTATCCTTTTGCTATTAATATAGCTGTAGAAACCCTTAGGATTTACTTTCACCTTACTTGCCAAAGCAACCTCATATCTTCTTTTAGCTTTTCTAATTTCTTTCTTAAGATTATTTTTACATTCCTTATACTCCTCAAGCACCTCATTTACTTCATGCTGCCTATAATTATTGTAGATCTCCCTCTTTTTCCGAACAAGATGTCCAATTTCCCTTGAAAACCAGGGCTCTTTCCAATTTTTACTGTTTCCTTTCAACCGAACAGGAACATAAAGATTCTGTACTCTTAAAATTTCCCCTTTAAATGTCCTCCATTTCTCTTCAATTTCAATTGCAAATCAAAATCAGAACATTCTGAATCTGTCACCATGAGTAACCAACAATACATTCATAAGTTAACCGTAATTACTTGTAGTACACACCATCTGTGTCTCATTTCAACACTTAATATAAATATGTATTATTAAATATATATATATATATTTAATAATACATATTTATATTAAGTTGCTATGTGTAATACACAAAATTTAAACTATGTTACTAATTTTGAAAACATTTCTGTTATGATATAGAATCATATGAACATAGATAACAGATGATAGAATTATTTCTCTACCAGCCCATTTCGTGCCCTCTTTAATTTAACAGGTTAAAACTAAGTGCGTAACGTTTTGTCAAAATAAGAAATCTCGGTTTCTTCAGGAGATTAGAAAAATCTGAAATTTTGTTTCCCTGATATTATTTAATTATGCAGAACATCCTGGAATAGTTCTGTACTTAGGCAGGAAATAACAGCATCAAATTGTCAGAGCTTAGTATTTCACATCTCACCACAAAGAAGACCTTTTCTAAAATGAATATTTACAACTATGGGGAAGGAATATTCATAACAACCAAGGATCAAAATCCCAAATTCAACTTTTAGATAATTTGGCCATGCAGCTAATCCATTTATACTGCCATATTGGAATATTACTGAACAAGGTTCGGCATAGTAGGCTGGTCCGGAAGGTTAAGGCACATCGGATCCAAGGTTAACTGGCTAATTAGATCTGAAATTGGCTTGGTGATATGCACCAGAGTACAGTGATTGAAGAATTATTTTCTGATTGGAAGTGACCAGAGGTGCTGGGACCCTTGTTATTTCTGATATATAATAATAGATTGGATGTAAATGTAGGAGGTATGAGTAGTAAGTTTGCAGGTGAGACAAAATTGGTGGTGGCTTGGAGAATGAGGAAGGTTGCCTAAAGGGCCTGGCCCACGAGCATGCGACTCCATGCGGCAAGCGCGACCTAAAGGGCCTGTACCACGAGCATGCGACTCCATGCGGCAAGCGCGACCTAACGTGGTCGCTTGAGCCGTACGGCCTCGCGGGGCCGGTCCCACTTCGATCGCCGGAGCCGTATGGAGTTGTGCGAAGCTGGTCCCGACATTGAGCGGGGCTCCGACGCCGTACGCACCGCCTCAACGCAGTACGTCACGCGCGGACTTCGCTCAAACTTCATGCCACTCACTCGACCTCCCCCCGACCCCGCTTCTGGTTTGGTCGCACTTGCCGCGTGCAGTCGCATGCTCGTGGGACAGGCCCTTTATGTTGCGCTTGCCACATGGTGTTGCATGCTCGTGGGACAGGCCCTTAAGGCTGCAACAGGATATTGGTCAGATGGAAAGTTGAACGGAGCATTGACATATGAAATCTAATCTCAATATGTGCAGTGGGATGTATTTTGGAAAGTCAAAACAGGGTAGGACATAGACAGTAAATGATGGGATAGTAAAGAATAAACAGAGAGACCCACAGGAAGTCCATGGTTCCCTGAAAGTAGCAACATAGGTTGATAGGGTGCTGAAGAAGCATACTTGCTTTCATAGGTCGGGGCATAGAATATAAATTTTGGGATGTTATGTTGCAAACATAATATTTGCAGAATGGAGCATTATGTTGCCACACTATCGGAAAGATGGAATTGCACTGGAGAGAGTAGAAATGAGATTCACCAAGATGTTGCCTGAATTAGAAGAAATTATTTATGCGGCAAGATTAATAGATTGGGCTTGTTTGTTTCCCGTGGAACAAAAGGGGCTAAGGGATGACCTGATAAAAGTATGTAAGATTATGAAAAGCATAGATATGGTATTTAATCATAACATTTCCCCCCTGGTAGGCATATCTAAAACAAGAGAGCATAGCTTTAAGATGAGTTTTAAAGGAGATCTGGGGGATTTTGTTTCCAGAGAGAGTGGATGATAGCTGTAGATAGTGTATGTTTGCAACATACAATTATCATATTTAAGAGGCATTTGCAAAGACACTTATATCAGCATGATTTAGAAGGATGACGCCCTTGTGCGGGCAAGTGAGATTAGTATAGATGGGGAAAAAGATCGGCATGGATGTTAGGGCAAATTTCTGCGCTTACAACTCTACGCCTCCATGACTCAAAGCTGTAGCTCAGTAATCTGTATTTGGAATGAAGGCTGATGATACTGAACACTTATTCCACTCTCTGAAAAAGACAAATTTCAAGAAGAGATCTGGGTGCAATTCTGGTCCTTCAAATAAATTGAGGAAGAAAGTTTATCAAAGGCTGTATTGCAACAACATCTGGTCTCAGACTTTGGAAAAGTTAATTCTAATGTGTCCACATTTTCCTATTTACATTTAGTGAAACATAAACAAAACTGTGTTTTCCACCAGAATTCATGATGTTGCCAGCATTAAAACAAAACTAATTAATAACTTGATTAATGTTATTAACATTGTTATATTACAACACGGTGTAACATAATGTTATCAGCATTTTTATAATTATAACATTGTAATTTCAGCTGCTAAATAATTAAAACAATTGTGAATAATCTGTAAAAAAAAGTGACTTAATTGGATTTTTAATCACATTTTAAAACAGTAATAAATACCAATATTTTTGGAACAATCAAGAGGAAAATGCTGTGTTTGAGGGGTGGGGAGAAGGGATGGGGAAATGGAAAAATTGATAAAGGGAACAGGGGGATAGTCTGGGGAAGAGGTGTGGAGAAGAGTCGTTGCAATATTTCCAGCCACAAAATTAATTTAACAGCCAAATATCATGCAATGTTATGAGTTAACATTGACTCTCGCATAAAGGTTTACAAAATTACCTAACACTAATGTTTCCATTGCAACAGTGTATTTCTGGTGTAATGGAGATGAACTTTCAGCCCTTCTACATTCAAACATCACCTCAGACCAAAGTTGATCCGTCACCTCATCGGCAATGACAACACAGCACTTGATAGGATTCATCCTTTAGTCTCTGGTCTCCTTGAGGGATGTAAATACCAACGTTGAGGACATCTGACCCTTGGCATCTCTGCTGAATGTAGTTGATAAAGTCTACAAAGGCAGACAAGAAAAGTGTTCTTCCCGAACCCAACATCTTCACCTCCGTGAGGATAAGCAGCGTTATCTAAAGCTTCAGGCTCCATTTTAACAATGACCACATGAAATCAGCATGACTTGCTAACTGGCATTGTGATTGGCCTACTCAACATACTTCTTATGGGTATCTGAGTGTCCGAAGAATGGTCCCGACCCTAAATGTCACCTATCCTTTTTCTCCAGAGATGCTGCCTGACCCACTGAGTTACTCTAGCACTCGGTGTCTATCTTTGGTATACACTAGCATCTGCAATTCTTTGTCTCTACTTCTCATGGGTAATTTTATTTCACATATTATGGCAAACACTACAAGCTATGCAAATATGCATGGGCATGCATCAGTCATTCATTTGAACCAATTTGACATCGAACTAACAGGTGGTGAATAGATAGTTTCCATTTATTATTTTCTATAAGTTGAGCAGAGTTGTAGTAACATTCAGTGATAATGAACAAGACTAGCTTTTAATTAGATTTATTCAAAGCCTTGTGTATTTTAGACAATGTAACATAGAAATCTGCGAGTTTTATTATTTTATCCTGGAAAGGATTAGAATGTCTCACTGAGAGCTTACAAAAGTTCTGCATAGAAGGATCTGAATTTTTGACAATTAAACTGCTTCAATGAGACTTACACAGAAAGGAGCAGCAAAGGTTTCTGCAGTTATATACAATGTAAAATACAATAGGTCCTGTTAAATGTGCAATCAGGCAGAAACAACCATCCTGATTGAAAGCAGACAAGTGTCAGTAGATAGATTGCTGAGGCAAATTAAAAAAATAATAAGGTAAAGTTCTAGGTCTACTGAACATTTTGAATTCTTCATTAAGCTGAGGGAGAAGCCCAACATTGAAATTTAACATGTTTTTAAAAATAACAATATCTCCCAGTATACAAGGTATATCGAGTCAATTTTGTAACACAACATTCTAGAAAAATACAGCATCTGAAATAACATTAAATTATTAATTGTGCAGACAAACAGGTTATTCTGCCCAGCAGTTGAGTGATCACATTTCCTCATCCCTTTTATATGTCTGTCGGTTTGATGGAAGCTCAGAAACAAGTCCATCAAACAAAGACATATTGTGTTACATTGGGTCTTGGTGAACAGATCTATTCTCAACGCTGTGACCTTTCAGTTTCAGGTTTTCATCTATATAGTAAAAACATTTCTAATTTGAATGTCACCTCAATAATCAATATTCTAACAATTTATCACAATTAAATGACACTTTCTCTTCTATATTGATCATGGCAATTGTTATCTCTGATGTTTCATGTTGGATATAAATATTATGTTATTTAATATCTGCTTAACTATTCATACATTTGGATGCACCTGGCTTACAATTAAATGATAGATCAATTTTTAAATTTTGCACCACTTCAAGGAGGCTTTGAGCACAGCTTTGAATCTTTTCCTTCCTCTCTTCCCTGAGATAGAGTATCAGTGTTGGGAGTCTGATGGCAGGCATGTGAATGACATGGCCTGCACAAAATAGCCAAATCCATGTAATTAGATCCTCCAAACTGGAGATATTGGTCTGATTCAGTTGTACTTCCAGCGAATTTGGAGGATTTTGTGAAGAAAGGATGGATGATATTTCTCCACAGCTTGAATTGAGCCTTCTGTGGTTAGTCCAAGTCACAGAAGCATACAGACGGCAGGGATCAATGCTGGCCAGTAGACTATGAGTTTCGTAGTTTAATAGTTTGGCACCTTGATGGCTAATTTCATATTTAGTGCCTTTGACAAGAGAAGTTCCTGAAATATGGGATGTGGTTCACCTTTTTCTGGGTGTTGCTGTGAAATTCTATTTCTGACTTGGATAGGTTGGGTGAGTGGGCAAATGCATGGCAGATGCAGTATAATGTGGATAAATGTGAGGTTATCTACTTTGGTGGCAAAAACGGGAAAGTAGACTATTATCTGAGTGGTGGCCGATTAGGAAAAGGGGAGATGCAACGAGACCTGGGTGTCATGGTACACCAGTCATTGAAAGTAGGCACACAGGTGCAGTAGGCAGTGAATAAAGTGAATGGTATGTTAGAATTCATAGCAAAAGGATTTGAGTATAGGAGCAGGGAGATTCTACTGCAGTTGTACAGGGCCTTGGTGAGACCACACCTGGAGTATTGTGTACAGCTTTGGTCTCCTAATCTGTGGAAAGACATTCTTGCCATAGAGGGAGTGCAGAGAAAGTTCACCAGACTGATTCCTGGGATGGCAGGACTTTCATATGAAGAAAGGCTGGATAGACTTGGTTTGTACTCGCTAGAATTTAGAAGATTGAGGGGGGATCTTATAGAAACTTACAAAATTCTTAAGGAGTTGGACAGGCTAGATGCAGGAAGATTGTTCCCGATGTTGGGGAAGTCCAGGACAAGGGTCATAGTTTAAGGATAAAGGGGAAGTCTTTTAGGACCAAAATGAGAATATTTTTTTCACACAGAGGGTGGTGAATCTGTGGAATTCTCTGGCACAGAAAGTAGTTGAGGCCAGTTCATTGGCTATATTTAAGAGGGAGTTAGATGTGGCCCTTGTGGCTAAAGGGATCAGGGGGTATGGAGAGAAGGCAGGTACAGCCATGATCATTAGTTCAGAAGATTTGCTCCATGCTTTCAGGAAGAATGATTTAGAAGAGTGCATGGGAAATGAAGCAGAATTTCCTGATAATGGCTCTATTGTAGACTCATTGCAGCTTGCATGTCATCATGGAGCAAGCATAAGATGTGGATCAATTTCTGTGGGTATCTGAATTTGAAAAGGTTGTTGATCAATGGAGCCAAAGAGAGAGAAGTTGTAAATGGCTATGTCTGGCAGTTGGTGAGTTTCCCTGCATTTATTTAGAAGCTGTACTGTAGTGCAAATCATGTATTTTCTACCTTTAGATTTCCATTGGTATATTCTCCTCTTTTCAGATATGGTCAACATGGCTATGATTTTGTGACAGAAATTATTAAACCCTGAGCTATGTAATGTTGACATTTCAGTCTTGGTTTTAATTCTGGATTAATACTCAGCAAACCACAGAATGTTACCTTCAAAACAAAATTTGAAGAAAATGCTTCAATAAAGATTTAAATGGTGGTACCTGCATTCCATGGTTGACCTATGGAACATAACTTGAGTTCTTGTTAAAGCGGAACTGTAATGGTTGCATGCAGCAAAGGTAAAAACAAGAACAAGGGGTTGGTATGCAAAACAATTGCTTGTTGAACGTGTGAATAGTTAATAGTTGTCAATGACTTTGCACAATAACGTTAAAAGTGGTACTCCTCAGCGGTTACTAAAGTAGATTTTACTTCGGAGTCACGTGAGTGACTACGTGAAGAAGCCCGCCACGAGGCATGCGTGTCATATCGCTTTCACGCTTGCGAAACGACAGGTGGGGTGGAGCGTTCCCCCGCAGCGGTAAGTTTGAAACCGCGACCTGCAGGTAAGTGATTTACTCTGCGGTAGTTTTTGTCCCCGCGCTGTTTTACACAGGGGGGGGGGGGGGGGGGGGGGGTGGGGGGGGGAAGCTGGACAAAATAAATAGACAAAATAGTGTCCACAAGTGCTGCGAGTGAAGCTGGCTGGGGAGGACCGCGAAGTTGCGGGAGCCAGCAGCAGCTGAAGGCACAAGCCCCGTAAGGGATCAGCTGTGCCGACTTCTGATCCCGCGCCGGCCAGAACACCACGGCAGAACTTACAGAGAGCAAAAATACAAGCACTCTAAATTAATGCAGGTCACTTTGACAGACCTATGAAACTACCAATCAAAGCTAAAATGGAACTAAAATGGTGGATAGATAACATCTGGCTTTGTTCCAATCCAATCATTGTCATTAACCTTTCCATGGTACTACAAACTGATGCCAGTGCACTTGGGTGGGGAGCCACCAATACCATCACCAGCTGTGGAGGGAGATGGACTGCTCAGGAGGCATCATTATTACTCACACTGGGCATAAACTACCTGGAAATGTTGGGTGCATTCCATGGCCTAAAGTCATATTGTACTGGGTCATATCACCAGCATGTTAGATTACAGATAGACAATACCACCGTGGTAGCATACATTAACCACATGGGTGGAAACAAATCGACATCATGTGACAATCTGGCTAATACAATTTGGCAATGGTGTATCCAGAGAGATATTTGGATATCAGCCACGTACCTACCAGGAAGACTAAATTTAGTAACATACACAAGGTCACGCAAATTTAATGAAAACACCGAATGGATGTTGAATAAAAAAGTATTTGCTGATATTACAGCAAAATATGGAACACCAGATATCGATCTATTCGCATCCAGACTTAACCACCAGTTATCAAATTATGTTTCATGGGAACCAGACCCTGGGGCAGCGGCGACAGATGCATTTTCGCTGCATTTGGGGAAATTGTTTATTTACGCATTCCCTCCTTTCTGCATCATCAGTCGGGTATTAAGGAAAATACAACAAGACTCTGCGTCTGGTATTTTGGTAGTACCCGATTGGCCTACTCAACCATGGTTCCCAGTGGTATTAAACATGGTATTAGAACCATGTATCACCATCCCACATAGACCAGATTTATTGCTACATCCCATAATAAGGGATAGCCACCCATGCCATAAACATTTGAACTTATTAATTTGTAGAGTTTAAAAACACCTCTACTACAACTGGGACTGACGGACCGAACAGTGAACATGATCTCGGCGGCCCAAAGACAGTCAACCAAAAAACAGTATCTGGTCTATATCAGGAAGTGGGAGATGTACAGCCGTAAAAACAACATCACCTACAGAGACATGAACATTCCGTCTGTTCTGGAATATCTGGCAGGCCTCCACTATGAGGAGGGGCTCAGTTACAGTGTCATCAACTGCGCCAGAAGTGCCATATCAACTTACCTGTGGCAGGGGACAGATCGTTACACTGTTGGGACTCACCCACTGGTAACAAAACTTATGAGGGGAATTTTTAATACTAATCCCCCAAGAACCAGGTACTCCCAAATATGGGATGTAAGTATTGTCCTGAAGATGCTCAGGAATTGGTCTCCAGCAACAGCTCTGTCCCTACACAGACTGACATTAAAAACAGTCATGCTAATGGCATTGGTCACGGCACAGAGGGTACAGTCACTGCATAAACTAAGACTGGACAACATGACTAACTCAACAGAAAATATTACGTTTAATATCTATGAGTTAGTAAAGCAGAACAGACAGGGATCAGCAGGCCTCAATATACAATTTAGGTCATACCCAACAGATGACCGTCTGTGTCTAGTAAGACATCTGTCGTTATACATGGAGAAAACGAAAATCCTAAGAAGGCAATTTTTGGTCTGCCACAAGCAACCACACAAAAGAGTGACGGTCCAGACCATCTCAAGATGGCTGAAACAGGTGCTAACACAGGCTGGGGTGGATACTAATATTTTTTAATCTCATTCCACCAGGGCTGCAGCTACATCTTCAGTGATACCATTGGATGTACCAATGGACCAAATCCTCAAGGCAGCAGGATGGTCTGGGGAAAAAACATTCCAATTATTTTACAACAAACCAGTAATGAAACCTGGAACGTTTGCAGAAACAATTTTAAGTTCTATAAATTAATTTAAACCCATAAAAAGGGGTTATAATTTTGTGTTAATGAATTTTATGATTTCAATGTCGAATTCATGTCCAAATTATGTTAACACAATTCCTCCTACAGTCATCAAGGCAGACGTGATGCATGGACTCATTTCCACGGCATGAAATTACAGAGCTTTAAAATCTTCACGTAGTCACTCACGTGACTCCGAAGTAAAATAGTAAGATTAAACGAGAACTTACATAAACAGTTTGAAGTTTGATCTGTATTTTATGAGGAGTTACGATGAGGGATTACGTGCCCTCCGCTCCCACCCTTGATCATATACTTAACTGGTATCTCTTCTCTAATCTTACTATGTTTAGTCATTACCGTTATCTGTGATTTCACACCGCTGATTTGAAGAATGACACGCATGCGTCGTTGCGGGCTTCTTCACGCAATTCCTCATCATAACTCCTCATAAAATACAGATCAAACTTCAAATTGATAAGTTCTCGTTTAATCTTACTATTAGATTAGATAGACGCAAAATGCTAGAGTAACTCAGCGGGTCAGGCAGCATCTCTGGATGGGTGATGTTTCGGGTCGAAACCCTTCTTCAGATTAGGTCATTGTGATTGCAATGAAACTCTGTTCAGGTGAAGCTCACAGAGTAAATATATCCACTGAAATGATAAACAGCACAATAAACAAATCAACGTGCAAAACAGTACAATGATGCAAGATTATAATGTAAAATTCAAGTAGTGCAAAATAATATTAAAGAACAATAATAGAAAATCAAATGAAGTAGAATTATGAGTGAATATATGTGACAGCTTCTCGAGGAAGTGATTAGTTGAGGAGTCAAATAACAGTGGGAAGTAGCTGTTCTAAAATCTGGCCATCCTGGTCCTCAAGCTCCTGTATTTTCTCCAGGAAGGCAATAGGGAGAGGAAAGGGAATGGTCGGAGTGACATGCATCTTTAACACTACCTCCAGCCCACCTGATGCAAAGCACTGTGAAGATGGCTGTATAGAAGGATGTGACAAGCCTGTGGTGGACTGGGCTGTGTTCACCACTCTCTGCGAGTTTAAGTGGTCAAGGGCAGAGCATTTGCCATGCCAGGCCGAGATGCAACCCGCCAGAATGGTTTCTATAGCGTATCCGTAGAGATTTGAGAATCTTCGTGGACATACCAAATCTACTCAGATGCCCGACAGAGAAATGCACTGAAGCACTTTCTTAATCACTGCATTAGTGTGAAGCGATCGGGTTAGACTCTTGTTGATATGGATGCTTAGGAACATGAAGCTGTCATCCATCTCCACGACAGTTTCATTGATGAGGACACGGTTTTGTTCACCCCCTCACTTCCTTCAGTCAATAACCAACTATTTCATCTTGCCGGCATTAAGGGCATGTTAGAGCTAATCCTACATTATTAAAAAACTTCAAAATCAAAGAGAATTGTGATAAGACGCAGTATTTAGCATATCCACATATGTGTATATCACTTAGCGTGCTAGTTTGGTTTAAAATGTTACTCATATTCATTGATAAAACCCTGGTTACTGAGCGAAGTGTAGTATGTTGTCTAATCAGGGAATGGTCATTGTAATGAACATGAGAGAGAGAAATCGCTGTGCTAAAGTGAATAATGGTACTGAGAGAAGATAACGATCACATATTTGACAATCAAATATATATGGTACTAGACTAAGTGGGATCCGTTGGGTCCCAGCATCACATGGGAGGGCTGGTCCCCTAACGCAATATTCCACCTCTCCACCAAACCTAATATTGGTGGCCAGTGGGGGCTTTATGGTGCACTAGTATGGGTGTTGTGGGCTGAAGGGACTGGTTTCCAGAGTGCTAGTATGGACATTGTGGGCTGAATGGATTCTTGGGCTGGTGGCTCAGTCACTCAAGCCTGTTGTGCTGACAGCTCACTCACTCACGGCTGGTGGGCTGGCACTTGACACGCGGCTATTCCTTGAAATTCCATTTCAAGCAGGGTGCAAGGTCACTAAAGACAGCGAATCGTGACCTCTTCCTCATCCATCTTGCAGAGACTGAGCCATGCCCACACTTCTCGGTTTTATAGTCCCTCCCCCCCCCTCCCACCAGAAGGGACATGGCCTTCATGGCGTGATTGACAGGAAAGAGAATCTCAACATTTTTTAAACACTAATAACTTTTATATTTCTTCACGGGGAAAAATCCTGAGCACCTAATGAGCGGAGGGGGACTGAGTAAGATGGCCAAAAATCACAGCCGTGCATGGTAGAGTTTTTTTTTAAATCAATATAAAGCGCAAACAGGAAGTGGTCAAGATTAGACTTTTAATTATATAGAAGGCAAGGCAACTTTAATTAGGCAAGGCAACTTTAATTAGGCAAGGGCAACTTTAATTAGGCAAGGCAACTTTAATTAGGCAAGGCAACTTTAATAAGGCAAGGCAACTTTAATTAGGTAAGGTAACTTTAATTAGGCAACACAGCTTTAGCATTTCCAAACCAAAGGCAACACAGCTTTAGCATTTCCAAACCAAAGGCAACACAGCTTTAGCATTTCCAAACTATATTTTCAAACCACATTAAGGGCACTGGCAGGTCAGTAAAACCACTCATAGTTTAGTAGACATGTGTTCAGTGTTATTCACAGCTCAGACTGAGAGAAGTGACCCTCTCGCTCCCCCATCTTCAACACTTTCTGGGTTTTATAGTTCCTCCAGTAGGGGCGTGACCTTCAGGAGAGAGAATCTCAACATTATTTAAACACTAATAACTCTTTTATTTTTCATCGATGGGAATGGGAAAAATCCTCTTGTCCTGCGCAGCGGAGGGGGACTCTGAGTAAGATGGCCAAAAATGACAGCCGTAAGTGGCAGCATTTTTTCTAAAATCAATATACAGAACACCAGGAAGTGGTCAAGATCAGACTTTTAGTAATATAGATGATTGGATTTGTCCAGACAGATTGCAACATTGCTTGCAAAACCAAATAAACATGTATTAAGTGCACTTGTGGAATGTGAAGTATACCGCAATGTGTGAAAGTATACGAAAAAACCGCAGATGCTGGTTTACACTAAAGATAGACCCAAAAAGCTGGAGTAACTCAACAGGTCAGACAGCGTCTCTGGAGAAGAGGAATGGTGATGTTTTGAGTTGAGACCCTTCTTCAGACTGAGGGCCTCTACCCGAAACGTCATCTATTCCTTTTCTCCAGTGATGCTGTCTGACCCTCTGAGTTACTCCAGCTTTTTGTGTCTTCCTTAGAAATGTGTGAAATCTGGGTTTACTGGAGACCAAAAGAAACAGAGGAGAGCTTGGGCATGCCTGTTTATTCACAGCAGCCTGTGGTTTGATTGTGTAAGAAATAGCCAAAAAGTCTCCAAGTCAGATGATGCGAGTTTCAATCAACACACACATTCCATAGGAAATTTGTAAAGACTGGCCATCCAAGATCACATAATATCTGTGTCCTTAAAGGAACTGTGGGGTTGGAGCGATAAGTAAGTTACTTTGCTATTACTTCACGCTCTTGATTAACTAAAGAGCATTGAAGTCCTGGAAATTGTGGGTAAACCCTTAGATGTGGAATGGGAGCAGAGTGGGTTACTGTGGGAAATGGTCTCCAAAATGATGGTGTGATAGTGCCTAGGTAAAGAGTTATGAGACTTACACACTAATACCCCTGTAAGAATCCAAGCTTTCATTCTCCAGCAAGTTCATGATAAAAAAAATTGCACGGTAAACAATATTGATTATGGATGATGTGCAAAGTAAATGAAGAGCAGCAGACGAAAACAAGAAACTAACCAAAATATTGTAATGAGAGATTGAAAAGTATAATTGGGGGGGATATGTATAAGGAAATGAGGAAAGAATTAATGGATTCTGAAGAAACAAGAGAAGAAAATGAAGAGTAATGCCCCTGTCCCACTTAGGAAACCTGAACGGAAACCTCTGGAGACTTTGTGCCCCACCCAAGGTTTCCGTGTGGTTCTGCATGGTAGGTTGCTCTGGAAGGTTAGATCGCATGGGATCCAAGGAGAGATAGCTGAATGGATAGAAAATTGGCTTCATGGAAGGAAGCAGAGGGCGATGGTGGAAGGTTGCTTCTCGGACTGGAGACCTGTGACTCCTGGTGTGCCTCAGGGTTTGATGGTGGGCCCGTTGCTGTTCGTCATCTATATCAATCATTTGGAGGAGAACATACATGGCTTGGTTAGCAAGTTTGTTGATGACACAAAAGTGGGTGGTATTGTAGATAGTGAAGATGGCTGTCAAAAATTGCAGCAGGATCTTGATCAGTTGGGCAGTTGGGCTGAGGAATGGTTGATGGAGTTTAATGCAGAAAAAATGTGAGGAGTTGCATTTTGGGAGCACTAACATGGGCAGAACCTATACAGTGAATGGTAGGGCTCTGGGGAGTGATGTAGAGCAGTGAGATCTAGGGGTACAAGTACATATTTATTGAAAGTGGCATTACAGGGAGATAGGCTGGTCAAAAAGGCTTTTGGCACGTTGGCCTTCATCAGTGAGAACACTGAGTAAAGAAGTTGTGTAAGACGTTGGTGAGGCTGCATTTAGAATATTGTTCAGTTGTGCGTGTTATGTAATAGGAAAAATGTTTTCAAGCTGGAAAAGGTGCAGAGAAGATTTATGAAGATGTTGCCAGGACCCATGGGACTGAGCAAAAGGGAGAGGTTGAGTAGGCTATTTCTTGGAATGCAGGAGAATGAGGGATGATCTTATAGAAGTGTACAAAATTCATGAGAGGAATAGATCCGAGTCTCTTGCCCAGAGTAGGTGAATCGAGAACCAGAGGACATAGGTTTAAGGTGAGGGAAGAAAGATTTAATTACAGCTAACAATGAGAATAAAGTTAGACTAAATAATATAAAACCTTGTGCTTGTGCAATATCTCTGGAGGTTATTTATTAGGAGGATGGAAATGTCACCAAGTTGCCAGTAGGTGTGTGTGGGTGTCTATGGTTCACATAATAAACTCAATCTATTGTATTATCCAACATCATAAATACAATTGAGACGTTATCTTTCATCCTCTCGATATAATAGTGCATTTGGGGGTGAAGTAGAATGAATTCTAAGATTATCTGAAACAGTCCCTGGAGGCAACAAAACAATTCAGTGTCATTGTCAATGATCTATAAAGAAAAGGAGGATAGAAAAGTTTAGAATCAGGGAGAATAAGATAAAATGGTTAAGATAGAGATAGAGTTTACAGTCCTGAAAGTAACTGGGGAGTTATAACAATAAATATATTAGTTTGACATGGCTTTAAGCTCTTGATGAAATAAAAAGCAGCAGAATCATGGCCATTGTGGGAAATTTCATTAGATACAAAATGGAAACAGAGTGGATTACTGTGGAAATGGTCTTCCATATCAAAGTGCAGTAGTGCCCAGGTAAATAATTATAGGACTTAGACTGTAATACTCCTGTGAGGAATCAGGTAAACATTCTTCAGCAAGCTCATGACAAAAAATGACAAGTTAAACAACATTGTTCCAGCATGATATTCGCAGTAATTGAAGGGCAGCGGGCTGTATGAGAGGAAAACAAGAAACTAAATAAAGTATTTTAAGAAGCAGAGAATGATAGTAATAATTAGAAGCTTATCTATTAAGGAAATATTTAATGGATTTGAAAGAAATGAGGCAAGGAGGTGAAACCAAATAGCAGAAAAAGGATATAGGCGCTAGAAACGGAAGTTTTGGCATTTAGGTAGATGGGCAGAGATTTATGTGATTGTGTTAATAATATGATCTAATTAGGTATGGCCAACATGGGAAGATTGAAAAGACCAGTGCAATAATTAAACTGCACAGCAGAGTTATAGTCCTGTCCCACGGTACGAGGTCATTCCAAGAGCTCTCCCGAGTTTGCCCCGATTCGAACTCGGAGATTTACGGTAATGGCCACTCGTCGGTAATCGGGGCTCTCGTGGACATTTTTCAACATGTTAAAAAATCTTCACGAGTATTCCCGTGTTTACCTGCCATTAGCGAGTCTTCCCAAGTAGCTGCCATTAGCGTTACGACCCACCAAGTGACGTAACCGAGCTCCGACATACCCGCTACGTTCATTCTCCGTGCTTACCACGAGTTTGATTTTTTTTTAACTCGGGAGAGCTCTTGGAATGAACTCGGACCGTGGGACAGAGCTTTTATTTCGAACAAATATGGTTATATACGTGAGTAAGAATTTCATTGTTCTATCTGGGACATATGACAATAAACCACACTTGACTCTTGAGTTAAAATGTAGGACTGTGCCCAGAAGAAATAAGATATGATAGGCGCAGAGAATAAATCGACTTGTTCGAGAAACTCACCATAATTGTATGAGATTTTCTCCACGTGTTGTAAATAAGAGACCTTTGGACCCTATGTGAAATCCAGAGGCAGGATGTCGGCCAAACACACAAGCCCCTCTATTAGGGCAAGGTTATTCTCCTCATACCATGACACAAAGTGCTCAATCTATTCCCTGCACATCGTCTCATCGTTGTTGTAGATCCGGCCGACCACAGCTTCTTAAAAGACTTACCAAGCTTCAGGACCATTTTAATTAACCGACATTCCGTGAAGCATCCACTTCCAATGCTTCAGGAAATGTTTGTTAATTAACTGGGCCCTGGAGCTTGGAAAGTCTTCCAAGAAACTGAGAAAGGTTTAACTCAAAATTAATCTTTCACATCAACTGCTGTTTATTAAATGTCATAGGTTTTACCCTGTATTTTAGAAATAAGAAGTAATGCTATATTCCAGCTGCATTTGCTATCTGCATTTATTTAGCATTACAAACATCATTAGAATTCTCAACTTGTCCCAACTAGGCATGGCTTAATTGTTACAGTTGCTTGTTAATAAATATTGGCATGGACACCAGGAAACTCTCCTGTTTTTCAAATAGTGCCAAGAGATCCTTAATATCACCTGAGAGGGCATAAGAAAGCATACTCTTCCCCTTCATTCCCTTTGTTCTATGCATTGCACCCACTTCAGTTTAACAGTAACAATTTATTTCCAGGCAGGGTCTTGACCCAAAATGTCACCCATTCTGTCACCCATGCTGCCTGTTCCACTGAGTTACTCCAACTTTTTGTGTCTATCTTCAGTTTAACCCAGCATCTGCAGTTCCTTCCTACACACTTTGGTTAGGGTGGACTGTGCACGAGCTCAGTAAAAGTTAGAATCTAATCAAATCCTGGCAGTTTTCTCAGATGTCCAGTTGGCAACCAGCTCCCATGAAGGAGGTGCCATAGGCTACCATGATGAAATACGTTTCATTTAACCCATGTGTGGCCTCACAAGGAGCAGCAGTATTCTGCTTGACTCGACTATTCTGCACTCACTGCCAGCTCTTCCTTTGCTGCCAAACTATATGCTCTCCATACCCTCAAAGCGAAACAAAAATCACCTTATTTGTGTCTTAAATGAAAGGAGATGAAGAGGAATTTCATTAGTCAGAGGGTGGTGCATCTGTGGAACCCATTGTCACAGATGGCTGTGGAGGTCGTCAATTGATATTTTTAAGGTGGAGATTGGCAGATTCTTGATTAACAATTTGGATGAGAATGTAGTGAGTTAATTAGTGAGTTTGCAGATGACCTAAAAATTGGTTGTATGGTGGAACAATATTCAAGACTACAGTGACATCTTGATCAACTGGGTAAGTGGGCAGATGCACTTTTTTTCAAAAATTAAGATCTTTTAAAAGGGTTTAAGTTTCTTTTTGTTACTGCGAGCTAAAAATATTAAAGGCTTTAAATTGTATTTTTTAAGAATACATTTGCACAACTGCCAATAGAGGCAATTATGCTCTATTAGTAAGTATGCAGATGATACTAAGATAGGTGGGGTTGCGGGTAATGAAGTAGAGTTTCAAAGTCTACAGAGAGATTTATGCCAGTTGGAAGAGTGGGCTGAAAGATGGCAGATGGAGTTTAATGCTGATAAGTGTGAGGTGCTACATCTTGGCAGACAAATCAAAATAGGGCGTACATGGTAAATGGTAGGGAATTGAAGAATGTAGGTGAACAGAGGGATCTGGGAATAACTGTGCACAGTTCCCTGAAAGTGGAATCTCATGTAGATAGGGTGGTAAAGAAAGCTTTTGGTGTGCTGGCCTTTATAAATCAGAGCATTGAGTATAGAAGTTGGGATGTAATGTTAAAATTGTACAAGGCATTGGTGAGGCCAATTCTGGAGTATGGTGTACAATTTTGGTCACCTAATTATAGGAAGGATGTCAACAAAATAGAGAGAGTACAGAGGAGATTTACTAGAATGTTGCCTGGGTTTCAGCAACTAAGTTACAGAGAAAGGTTGAACAAGTTAGGGCTTTATTCTTTGGAGCGCAGAAGGTTAAGGGGGGACTTGATAGAGGTTTTTAAAATGATGAGAGGGATAGACAGAGTTGACGTGGAAAAGCTTTTCCCACTGAGAGTAGGGAAGATTCAAACAAGGGGACATGACATGAGAATTAAGGGACTGAAGTTTAGGGGTAACATGAGGGGGAACTTCTTAGAGAGTGGTAGCTGTGTGGAATGAGCTTCTAGTGAAGGTGGTGGAGGCAGGTTCGTTTTTATCATTTAAAAATAAATTGGATAGTTATATGGATGGGAAGGGAATGGAGGGTTATGGTCTGAGCGCAGGTATATGGCACTAGGGGAGATTATTTGTTCGGCACGGACTAGAAGGGTCGAGATGGCCTGTTTCCGTGCTGTAATTGTTATATGGTTATAATTACTTGTCAATTTCATGGCTACCCATGCAGAAAATGACAGTGTGTTCTTAGGAAACAATGGTGTTTGATTACTACAGGGAAGTTAGACAAAAACATTTCTTCCTTAGACTATTTTTTTCTAAAGACAGCTATTTTCCTGCTTGTCAATTTGCAAAGTAACATTTAATTGGTTCTCTATTTCGCTCTTGAAATAGTGTTCTATTGGCTTTGGTCCTTGTACCAAATAATGTACTCTAATTCATAAATTACATTATATCCAACTCGCCGTTTGGTAACACTCATTATTTCAGTTTGGTTTAGAGATACAGAGAGGAAACAGGTCATTCGGTCCACCTAGTCTGTGCCGACCCGCGATTCCCACAAACTAATACTCTCCTACACACACTAGAGCCAATTAACTATTTTACTGAAGCCAATTAACCTACAAACCTGCGCACCTTTGGAGTGTGGGAGGAAACCGAAGCACCTGGAGAAAACCTAGGCAGGTCACCGTGAGAACGTACAAACTCTGTACAAACAGCATCCAATGGTCAGGATCGAACCCGGGTCTCTGGCACTGTAAGACAGCAACTCTACCATTGTGCCACTGTGTTGCCCATTGCCTTCTTCACAACCGAGCCTGAAGAAGGCATTCCTTCCCACAGAGATGCTGCCTGACCCGCTGAGTTACTCCAGAATTTTGTGTCTGCCTTCTTCACAACCCTGTCTACCTGCACATTGATCAAGATGTTATTGTTATAGCAGAACGAGTCAAGAATCAAGAGGGTTTTATTGTCGTATGTCCCAGATAGAACAATGAAATTCTTACTAGCAGCAGCACAACAGAATATATGTAAACATTGTCTGAAAATAATATAATAAACAAGAAAAAAAGTTCAGTGTGTGTGTATATCCACATTCACATATATATATAGTACATAGATATACTAGACTAAGTGGGACCCGTTGGGTCCCATGTTCACACGGGAGGGCTGGTCCCCCGACGCAATATTCTACCTCTCCACCAATTCCAATATTGCTGCCCCGTGGGGGCAGGGGGTTGGTGCTTTCTGGAGCGTTAGTATGGGTGTTGTGGGCCAAAGGTTTCCAGAGGGCTAGTATGGACATTGTGGGCTGAATGGATTCTTGGGTTAGCAGCTCAGCCACTCAGGCCTGGTGGGCTGGCAGCTCAGTCACTCAGGCTTGGTGGGCTGGCAGCTCAGAAACTGCCAGAAATTCTGCCCAAAACAGATGACTCTGTGAGACAGAAGGGAGAGAGGGTGGAGAATCGATTTTAGACATTTTTCATCTTTTTCTGCAGATCACAGCAATGAAGGAGGAAAGTCTAACCTGACCTGGATCTCACATGGAGCAAATGAAGGGAGGGCGAAAAATACTGGGGTGAGGTTTAATACTTGCAGGGGGAATAATTATGGATGGGCTGAAGGGTCTCCTGGGCTAGTACAGGCCTGATGGGCCGAAGGGGCTCTTTAAAAAAAAATCTGTGACATCTCAGTGAAAGGCACTTTTTCTGGACTTTTCCTGGCCTGACACGGGCTTTTTGGGCCAAGATGCTCCTCCTGGGCAAATACCGGCATTTTGGGCAAAAGGGACTGGTTTCTCGGCTAACAGGGGCTTTGTGGGCCAAAATTAGTGGTTTCAGGCAGGCCAAACAACTCATTTCATTTCATTTCATTTCCAATTGCATTGCAGTTTCAAGCACAGGGCAGGCCGAATAGCTCATTGCATTTTCATTTCACTTCCATTGCCATTGCAGTTTCAGGCACAGGGCAGGCAAAGCCAAACAGCTGATTGCATGTTCACTTCATTTCCATTGCCATTGCACTTTCAAGAACAGGGCAGGCTCAAGCCAAACAGCTGATTGCATTTTTACTTCATTTCCATTGACATTGCCCTTTCGAGCACGGTGCCGGCCCAAGCCAAACAGCTGATGCATTTTCACTTCATTTCCATTGTCATTGCACTTTCAAGCACAGGGCAGACCTAAGACAAACAGCTGATTGCATTTTCACTTAATTTCCATTGCCATTGCAGTTTCAAGCACAGGGCAGGCCAAACAACTCATTTAATTTTCATTAAGGGCTAACAAATCATTTATTCAGGTACATTGCATACTCACAGTGTCCGTCGTTTCCCAGCTCAGATAGAGAGTCGTGACCTCTCCCTCACCATCTTGCAGACAGACTGACCGACGCCCACACTTCCGGGTTTTATAGTCCCTCCCCCTCCCACCGGATGGGGTGTGGCCTTCATGGCGGTGATTGAAAGGAGAGAGAATCTCAAGATTTTTTAAGCACTAATAAGTCTTTTATTTTTCATCGATGGAAAAAATCCTCAGGGCCTGCGCAGCGGAGAAGGACTCTGAGTAAGATGGCAAAAAATATCACAGCCATATGTGGTAGCGTTTTTTTCTAAAATCAAAGCACAGTGCAAACAGGAAGTGGTCAAGATGAGACTTTTAATTATATAGATATGTATATGTATATATGTGGGCCATACACATTATACTGTATATACACACACATACATACACGTAAAAACAAGCAATATTAGTCCATAAAGATAAAACCAATGCCCCCACGCCTATGTAGTTCAGAGATTATTTGGAGGTTGTAGTGTTTAATGCTACAAGGCTGTAGGCTGTGGGGAACTAACAGTACTAACACTAACTTACTTTCTCTCTTTAAGTTGTGATAACAGGTCTTCAACCTGAAATGTTTAAGGGCCTGTCCCACTTGGGCATCATTTGCACGTCACGCAGTTCGCGCACGAAAGTTTTGTACATCATAAAATCCTGGCGTCACTGCCTACATCACCACGCACCATGCGCGCATTACATGCGTGGCACGACGCACGCGTTGTGCGTCATGACGCATAAATGATGTTGCGTATATTACGCGCAAATGACGCCCAAGTGGGACAGGCCCTTTATTCTGTTTCTCTTCCCACAGATGTGGCCCAACCTGCTGAATATTTACAACATTTTTGGTTTAGATTTCCAGCATCTAAAATTGTACAAAAACCACTCTTGATGGTTTGAACAGTTCCTTAATAGTTCACTTTCATATCAGTCCAGATCTTACACTTGTATCTCTGACGTGTTATATTAAGCTCTAATCTATATCAGAGACTACCAAGCCAAGTCACATATGTCACGACTAAAATATCTAGTCATAAATGATATGACTAAAAACTGTTTTTGTTATTGATATACATCCTTTCCTAGTTTCCATTTCTTTGTGGTTTAGTGTTTTTCTCCGGGTAATGGGAAATGTGACCTTTATGCAATATATTGTCCTCACCATGGTACCCGATGACTGACTGACAGACTAACTGACAGACACCTGCTACTAATGTGATATGTTTCCCTGACAGCTCAGTTTCCTCCAGCTGCCATCTGTCCGTGGCAAGGTGACGCAACAGCAAGGTTTCCCAGAGTCAGTACTGCCTGCAAACATATTGGAAAGAAAAAGCTCTTGATATTGTAACTGGAAACCTTGATAAGGATAACTTCTGCTGCTATCACATTCCGAAGGGGAAGCACAATGATGCACTGGTAGAGCTGCTGCCTCACTGATCCAGAGAACCCAGGTTCAACCCTGACCATTATCGTCGTAGAGTTTGCATGTTCTCCCTGTGACTGTGGTGGTTTCCGTAAGGTGGTCTGATTTCTTCTTTCATCCCTACTACGCATTTAGCTTTAATTTTAGGTTTTTAGGTTAATTGGCCACTGCAAATTGCTCCCTGTCATAGTAATAGAGATACACACCATGGAAACAAACCCTTTTGGCCTAACTTGTCCGTGCCAACCAAGATGTTTAAATGAGCTATGTTGATATAGTTGAAACATAGGGATCTGGACATGGAAAATGTTGTGGGTAAATACAGGAATTAGCTGCTACTGTTTAAAAATAAAGGTTCACCCAATTATGTTCATAAGTTCTAGGAGCAGATCAAGTCCACTCTGCCATTCAATCGTGGATTATCTATCTTTCACTCTCAACCCCATTCTCCTGCCTTCACCCCATACCCATTGACACCTGTACTAATCAAGAATCTGCTAATCTCCACCTTAAAAATATCAATTGACTTGGCATCCACAGCCATCTGTGGCTAAGTATTCCGCAGATTGTTCTTCAGACCACCCTCTTGATTAAATAAATTCCTCTTCATCTCCATTCATATAAGACATAAATAAGATGATTTTTGTTTTTAGGTTTGAAGGTATGGAGAGCATAAAGTTTGGCAGCAGAGGAAGAGCCGGTAGTAGTGCAGAATAGTCGAGTCAAGCAGAATACTGCTGCTCCTTGTGAGGCCACACATGGGTTAAATTAAACGTATTTCATCATGGTAGCCTATGGCACCTCCTTCATGGAAGCTAGTTGCCAACTGGACATCTATGAAAACTGACAGGATTTGATTGGATACTAATTTTTACTAAGAGCTTGTGCACAGTCCACCTGTACTAATGTTTGTAGGAAGGAACTGCAGATGCTGGTTTACACCAAAGATAAACACTTATGTAAGAATGCTGTTCATCGATTACAGCTCAGCATTCAACACCATTATTCCATCAAAACTGATCACCAAACTCGGTAACCTGGGCATCGACCCCTCCCTCTGCAACTGGATACTGGACTTTCTAACCAACAGACCCCAGTCTGTGAGGTTAGACAAGCACACCTCTTCAACCCTCACCCTGAACACCGGCGTTCCCCAGGGCTGTGTGCTGAGCCCCCTCCTCTACTCCCTCTTCACCTATGACTGCACACCTGTACATGGTACTAACACCATCATCAAGTATGCAGATGATACAACGGTGATTGGCCTCATCAGCAACAACGATGAGCTGGCCTACAGGGAGGAGGTCCAGCACTTAGCAGCATGGTGCGCTGACAACAACCTGGCCCTTAACTCCAAGAAGACCAAGGAGCTCATTGTAGACTTCAGGAAGTCCAGAGGCGGCACGCACACCCCTATCCACATTAACGGGACGGAGGTGGAACGTGTTTCTAGCTTCAGGTTCCTGGGAGTCAACATCTCCGATGACCTCTCTTGGACCCACAATACCTCTACTCTGATCAAGAAGGCTCATCAGCGTCTCTTCTTCCTGAGGAGACTGAAGAAGGTCCATCTGTCTCCTCAGATCCTGGTGAACTTCTACCGCTGCACCATCGAGAGCATCCTTACCAACTGCATCACAGTATGGTATGGCAACTGCTCTGTCTCCGACCGGAAGGCATTGCAGAGGGTGGTGAAAATTGCCCAACGCATCACCGGTTCCACGCTCCCCTCCATTGAGTCTGTCCAAAGCAAGCGCTGTCTGCGGAGGGCGCTCAGCATCGCCAAGGACTGCTCTCACCCCAACCATGGACTGTTTACCCTCCTACCATCCGGGAGGCGCTACAGGTCTCTCCGTTGCCGAACCAGCAGGTCGAGGAATAGCTTCTTTCCGGCCGCTGTCACTCTACTAAACAACGTACCTCGGTGACTGCCAATCACCCCCCCCCCCCCCCCGGACACTTATTTTTTTTTTTGTTTATTCAAATCGTTTGCTATGTCGCTCTTCAAGGGAGATGCTAAATGCATTTCGTTGTCTCTGTACTGTACACTGACAATGACAATTAAAATTGAATCTGAATCTGAAAATAGCTGGAGTAACTCAGCGGGACAGGCAGCATCTCAGGAGAGGAGGAATGGATGACATTTTGAGTCGAGACCTTTCTTCAGACTGAAAGTCACGGGAAAGGAAAACAAGGGATATAGGCGATGAAGTAGGGAGATATAGAACAATGAATGAAAGACATGCAAAAAATTAACAATGATAAAGGAAACAGGCCATTGTTAGCTGTTTGTTGGGTTAAAACTAACCTGATAAATATACAACATGGAAAGAGCATGCACACTCCACTTTGGGTCATTCAACGTCTTTAGATGCTGTGCAATCACGTTTCTGCACAAATATTTAAAATCTATTGAGGCATAAACACTCTTTCAAAACACTTGAAATGACAACTGGAACTGATGATACAATTATTTGGTGTAAAACAGATTCCTACCATATCTGTAATAAATTTGAAGAGCAAACTTTCCACGCATCCGGTACTGTGACAGCAAAAGAGAAAGTTCAGAAAATTCAATTTAGACGAGATTAGTGTGAAATTGCATATTTTCCCCAATGCTTAAGAGTTATTCATTTAAGGAGTTTCTGGTTGTAGTTCACCAATACTGTCATTGACATATAATAGGCAGTTCTTTAACGCAGTCTTTATTTTAATCCTCTCGATGATTATAGTCTTGAATATCCTCTATAATCCTTCAGATCATTTTTCTTAAATATATGTTACCTGTGAGTCAAAAGGACACAGATCGGAGGAATTATGGCACAGGATACCCTTCTGCCCACCTTGTCCAACCGCACCAACAAGAGGAATCTAGTCACACCTCATTTACTGCCCATAGCTCATCACGTCATTGATTATTGCACATTGAGTACTATTCATAGTGCTCTTTGAGTATTAATTTCCTATCACTCTTCACCCTATGTTTATCATTCCACATTGAAAGATTTGGTCCTGATATTTGGCATAAACGGCAGGTACAACAGGATGATTTTAGTCAGGCAATGTATTTTTAATGCTGCTTTTTCTTTTTCATTTTACTTTCAAGTTTGCATTAAATGTCTGGTAGTCGCCGTTGCACAGACCCTATGACATAATCCTGACTCCAGGACGTATACTCTCCATATAGAGAGTCAATCTGAGGTTGCAATGTGGAGGAAGTGAGAAGCCTTGCCCAGAGGCAGCTTCAGTAGACCAGAGACTCAGGGCACCAAAGGCAGGGAAAGGCAGGGAGAGTCAGAGGGAGAGAGTCTTCTTCAGCAACAAGGAGAGGAAACTATCTGCTGAAGAGTGCACAGCTGGAAAGGGCAAAGAGAGAATATTAAAAGGAGCACTGCGTCACACTCTCAGAATCTGAGGTACTTTAATAACCTGACCAGGTTAGAGGTGTGACATTCAATCCTGCACTTCAGTCAGCCTTTACAAATCTATCCCATCACATATCATGCCCACATGTCTCCCAAACATACTAATTTTTTTTTTCTATGCACTTTTTCACATCTCCATTTCTTCATAGTCCTGGATGGAATGGAGAAGAACAGGCTAGTTGATGTTATAATCTTCTCTAATTCATGCCCAATGAGACCAGCAGAAATCAGGGACACGTCCAAGGGGCTACAAATGTAATTTTCCACAGGATAAAATGAAGTTAGCCTCTGTATATCCCTGTGTCCTAGTGCAGGGAAGCCAAACTTTTGCCTGAACACCCTGTTGCGGTAAGTCCTTTTACAAATTCAACTCAAAGAAACATAGAAAATAGGTGCAGGAGGAGGCCATTCGGCCCTTAGAACTAGCACCGTCATTCATTGTGATCATGGCTGATCATCCCCTACCAATAACCCGTGCCTGCCTTCTCCCCATATCCCTTGACTCCACCAGCCCATTAACGCTATTAACTCCTGAATGACTTGGCCCTCTCTGTACACCACTAGTGGTTATTGCAACTGCTCAGGCCCACATTGGTCTTTGCCCAAGATTCAGTCTAAGGCACCATTGGCATGAGGCATTTTACTCAGAGTCAACATTTAGAAACTAATTTCATTCTACCAGTAATCCGAGCAGACCTTTCCCGAGGTAAGCAACCACCTGTGAGCGTTGATTATTTATTGCAGTGTTTTTGATTGTTAATGAGATTCACAAATTGCAGCTATGTTCTTACCTCAGTTCCATGAACAAAATTAATCTAATCATGTGGAAAATCAAAGTGTTGTTACAATGGAATAATTTGCACATCAAATAGCTTCTCCTACCATTTTCTGTCCTCCATCAGTTGGTGAATTTGTACTCATAAGAACATTGAAATTTGGAAACAACATTTGTTCATGAACATGGCTCAGCAGTAGGCGGCGCGACACTGGTCAGCAGCGGCCTCTGCAGCCTGTCCGCGTTTTTATTATTTTTTGTCTATGTTTATATGTAGTTTTTGTTATTTTATGTTGGGGTGTGTGTGTGGGGGAGTGGGGGTGGGGTGGAAGTTGTGGGGGGAAACTTTTAAATCTCTCCCTGCACTGGAGACCCGATCTTTTCTCGTCGGGTCTCAGTTGTCGTTGGGGCTGCAACGAGGAGCGGCCTCCAACAGAAGAAGCCGGGGACTCTGGTGCCGACTCACCTCACCGTCGCGGAGCTGGCCGAGACCGGAGCGGGTGGAGCGGTGGAGGAGCGCTGCTGCCGCTGCTGCTGCTGCTGCTGCTGCTGCCGCTGCTGCTGCTGATGCGGAGGCTGCTACTGCGGGTCTGCGGACGGCGGCACCGGGAGCCCGCGGATCCCTGGAGGGAGACCGCTTTTCAGGGCTCCTGCAACGGCGACTTCTCCCGCCCGAGTTGCGGGGTCGAAGAGCTCCTGGAGCGGGGCCTACATCACTGCCCCGCGCGGCTTGGAATGGCCGCGGGACTCTGCGAGCGCACGCCGGGGTCTCTAACATCAAGACCCAGTGTGCGACCTCGCACCGCCTGGCGTGGCTTTAATGGCCGCGGGACAATCGCCATCGCCAGCCGGGGGATTTGACTTTGACTCTGACATCGGGGGGGGGGGGGAGAGTGGGGGGGGGAGTGCAGTGGAGAGATAAGTTTTTTTGGCCTTCCATCACAGCTATGTGATGGATGTTTATGTAAAATGTAAATTATGTTGTGTCTGGGGTCTATTTGTGTGTAATGTATGGCTGCAGAAACGGCATTTCATTTGGACCTCCAGGGGTCCAAATGACAATTAAATAGACTATTGACTATTTACAGCGCTTACAGCACCAGAGGACCGGGGTCGATCCCGACAGGAGCTGTCAATAGAAAATAGACAAAAGACAATAGGTGCAGGAGTAGGCCATTCAGCCCTTCAAGCCTGCACCGCCATTCAATGTGATCCTGGCTGATCATCCCCTAATCAGTACGCCGTTCCTGCCTTCTCTCCATATCCCATAACTCGGCTATCCCTAAGAGCTCTATCTAACTCTCTCTTGAAAGCATCCAGAGAACCAGCCTCCACCAGAAAATTCCACAAACTCACAACTCTCTGTGTGAAAAAGTTTTTCCTCATCTCCGTTCTAAATGGCTTACCACTTATTCTTAAACTATGGCCCCTGGTTCTGGACTCCCCCAACATTGAGAACATGTTTCCTGCTTCTAGCGTGTCCAAAACATTAATAATTTTATATGTTTCACTAAGATCCCCTCCTATCCTTCTAAATTCCAGAGTATACATGCCCAGCCGCTCCAATCTATCAACCTATGACAGTAATGCCATCCCAGGAATTAACCTTGTGAACCTATGGAGCACTCCCTCAATAGCAAGAATGTCCTTCCTCAGGTTTGGAGACCAAAACTGCACACAATAATCCAGGTGTGGTCTCACTAGGGCCCTGTACAACTGCAGGAGGACCTCTTTGCTCCTATACTCAACTCCTCTTGTTATGAAGGACAACATGCCATTCGCTTTCTTCACTGCCTGCTGTACCTGCATGCTTACTTTCAGTGACTGATGAACAAGAGCCCCCAGATCCCATTGTACTTCCACTTTTCTCAACTTGACACCATTTAGATAATAATCTGCCTTCCTGTTTTTGCCACCAAAGTGGATAACCTCACATTTATCCACATTAAACTGCATCTGCCATGCATCTGCCCACTCACCCAACCTGTCCAAGGCACCCTGCATCCTCATAGTATCCTCCTCACAGTTCACACTGCCACCCAGCTTTGTGTCATCTGCAAATTTGCTAATGTTGTAGTGCGTGGGTCTCAGAATGAGGCAAGTAGTCCGCAGTTTGAGAAGCACTATACTTTATTTCCTCCCGGTTCAGGGGAAGACGAAACCAGGGGAAGATGGCACCCAAACCCTGCCTTTTATACCCTCCGGCTAAGGACCGCCTCCGGACTGCACCACTCCTGTGCCGAGGGGTTCGGCAGTATAATGGGACGACCCTTAGGAGCCGCCACAGGACCCCCCCCCCAGAACCAGAGGCACAAAACGCACTGGCGGGCGCACGACCCGGCCGGCCCGCGTGCGGAAGTCAGCAGATCCCGGGGCTTGCGGGGGCGTAGGTGGAGGGACAGGTCGAGGGGCCGGCGGGAGGACAGGTGGAGTGACAGGTGGAGGGAGTCGTGAGGGGGGACGCCCTCGGGGCCGAGGTTGAGCAACCAGCACCGGCTGGTCAATGTCCAGGTGCGCCGGCTTCAAACGGTCAATCGACACGGCCTCCGGCCGGCCCCCCATGTCCAGGACAAAAGTCGACTGCCCGTGTTCCAGCACCCGGAACGGGCCCTCGTACGGCCTCTGAAGTGGCGTCCGGTGGGCATCACGGCGCAGGAAGACGTATGGGCAGACCGTGAGGGCCATTGGCACGTGTGGTCGAAATGTCCCATGGCGGGATGTCGGGACGGGTGCGAGCCTGCCAACTCGCTCGCGAAGGCGTTGAAGGGCGGAGGAGGGCGTTTCCTGATGCTCCGGCGCCGACGGCACGAACTCCCCGGGCACTGTGAGTGTCGACCCGTACACCAGCTCCGCCGATGATGAGGCCAAGTCCTCTTTGGGAGCGGTCCGGATGCCCAGCATGACCCACGGCAACTCGTCCATCCAGTCCGGGCCGGTGAGCCGTGCCTTCAATGCCGCCTTCAGCTGCCGGTGGAACCTCTCCACCAGACCGTTAGCCTGCGGGTGGTAAGCCGTGGTGTGGTGCAGCTGCACCCCCAGCAAGCGAGCCATGGCTGACCACAGCTCGGAGGTGAACTGTGGCCCCCGGTCGGAGGAGATGTGCGCCGGCACCCCGAAGCGAGCAATCCAGTGCGCGGACAATGCACGAGCACACGTAGCCGATGAGGTGTCAGCCAACGGAATGGCCTCCGGCCACCGCGTGAAGCGGTCCACCATGGTCAAAAGGTGGGTGATGCCCCGGGACGGTGGAAGGGGCCCCACAATGTCCACGTGGAGATGGTCGAACCGCCGGTGAGGTAGACCGAACTCCTGGAGAGGTGCGCGGACATGGCGCTGGATCTTTGCTGTCTGGCACGGGATGCAGGTGCGAGCCCAATGGGCAACCTGCTTGCACAGACCGTGCCACATGAAGCGAGCTGCCACCAGTGCCGTTGTCGCCCGGATTGATGGGTGAGCCAGTCCGTGGATGACCTCGAACACTCTCCGGCGCCAGGTGGCAGGGACGATGGGGCGCGGCTGACCGGACGACACATCGCACAGGATTGTCATACCCCCAGGACCGAGAGGGACATCCTCAAGACGGAGTCCGGAGATGGCAGTCCGGTAGGTGGGCACCTCGTCGTCCGTGAGCTGTGCCGCCGCCAGAGCAGAATAGTCCAATCCGGGCGCCACCTCGAACACGGCATTTATAGCAGGGCGGGACAATGCGTCGGCCACCCGGTTCTCTTTCCCCTTGACGTAGCGGATGGCTGTGGTGTACTCGGAGATGTAAGCCAACTGCCGCTGCTGACGTGCGGACCAGGGGTCGGAAACCTTCTGCAGGGCGAAAGTGAGCGGCTTATGGTCGGTGTAGGCGGTGAACGGGCGGCCCTCCAGGAAGTAACGAAAATGGCGCACAGCCAGGTACAGAGCCAGGAGCTCACGATCGAACGCACTGTACTTGGTCTGCGCGCGGTTGAGGTGCCGACTGAAGAAGGCCAGAGGCCGCCAAACTCCGCCCGTCAGCTGCTCCAGCACAGCACCAACTGCCGACTCCGAGGCATCCACAGTGAGAGCAGTCGGGGCATCTTCCCGCGGGTGCACCAGCAGCACGGCCCGAGCAAGGGCCTCCTTCGCGCCGTCGAAAGCTGCCTCCGCCTCGTGGGTCCACTCAACGCTCTTCTGCTGCCCACCCGCCAGAAGTTGATACAGGGGCCGCATGATGTGGGCCGCGGATGGCACGAAACGATGGTAGAATGCCACCATGCCGACAAATTCCTGCAGGCCGCGCACCGTGCGTGGGCGGGGAAACCGACGGACTGCGTCAACCCTGTCAGGTAGGGGAACTGCGCCTAGCGCAGTCACGCGGTGGCCGAGAAAGTCAATTTCGTTGACCCCAAAACGGCACTTGTCCAGGTTGATGGCCAAACCATGCTCGCTGAGCCGCTGAAACGTCGGGGTCACCAATGTAGTGCGTGGGCCTCAGAATGAGGCAAGTAGTCCGCAGTTTGAGAAGCACTATACTTTATTTCCTCCCGGTTCAGGGGAAGACGAAACCAGGGGAAGATGGCACCCAAACCCTGCCTTTTATACCCTCCGGCTAAGGACCGCCTCCGGACTGCACCACTCCTGTGCCGAGGGGTTCGGCAGTATAATGGGACGACCCTTAGGAGCCGCCACAATGTCACTTTTAATCCCTTCATCCAAATCATTAATATATATATTGTAAATAGCTGCGGTCCCAGCACCGAGCCTTGTGGTACCCCACTAGTCACTGCCTGCCATTCTGAAAGGGACCCGTTAATTCCTACCCTTTGTTTCCTGTCTGCCAACCAATTTTCTATCCATGTCAGTACCATATCCCCCAATACCATGTCCTCTAATGTTACCCACTAATCTCCTATGTGGGACCTTATCAAATGCTTTTTGAAAGTCCAGGTACACTACATCCACTGGCTCTCCCTTGTCCATTATCCTGGTTACATCCTCAAAAAAGTCCAGAAGATTAGTCAAGCATGATTTCCCCTTCGTAAATCCATACCGACTCGGACCGATCCTGCTACTACTATCCAAATGTGCCGCTATTTCATCTTTTGTAATTGACTCCAGCATCTTCCCCACCACCGATGTCAAGCTCTGGTCTATAATTCCCTGTTTTCTCTCTGCCGCCCTTCTCAAAGAGTGGGATCATATTAGCTACCCTCCATTCCATAGGAACTGATCCTGAATCTATAGAACATTGGAAATGTTCCACGATTTCCACCAATGTGTCCACGATTTCTAGAGCCACTTCCTTAAGTACCCTGGGATGCAGACGATGTACAGTTTTGGTCTCCAAATCTGAGGAAAGACATTCTTGCCATAGAGGGGGTACAGAGAAGGTTCACCACTGATTCCTGGGATGTCAGGACTTTCATATGAAGAAAGACTGGATAGACTCGGCTTGTACTCGCTAGAATTTAGAAGATTGAGGGGGGATCTTATAGAAACTTACAAAATTCTTAAGGGGTTGGACAGGCTAGATGCAGGAAGATTGTTCCCGATGTTGGGGAAGTCCAGGACAATGGTCACAGTTTAAGGATAAAGGGGAAATCCTTTAGGACCGAGATGAGAAAAACATTTTTCACACAGAGAGTGGTGAATCTCTGGAACTCTCTGCCACAGAAGATAGTTGAGGCCAGTTCATTGGCTATATTTAAGGGAGTTAGATGTGGCCTTGTGGCTAAAGGGATCAGGGGGTATGGAGAGAAGGCAGGTACAGGACACTGAGTTGGATGATCAGCAATGACCATATTGAATGGCGGTGTAGGCTCGAAAGCCCGAATGGCCTACTCCTGCACCTATTTTCTATGTTTCTACGTTTCTATATTTCTAACTCCTCCCTCATGGCTCCATAGTTCCCGTTGCTCTACTGTAATACCGACACCTCTGATTTACCCTTCTCATTCTCAAATTGTAGCTTTAAATTTATTATATTATGGTCACTACCTCCTAATGGCTCCTTAACCTTGAGTTCCCTTATCAAATCCGGTTCATTGCACAACACTAAAGTCTGTACGGCGTTTCTACGTTCTTCCTATGACCGCGTGGATTCTCTCCGAGATCTTCGGTTTCCTCCAACACTCCAAAAACGTAAAGGTATGTAGGTTCATTGGCTTGGTGTATGTGTAAATTGTCCCTCGTGTGTGTAGGATCGTGTTAGTGTGAGGTGATTGCTGGTTGGCGAGGATTCGGTGGGCCGAAGGGCCTGTTTCCGCGCTGTATCTCTAAACTAAACTAAACTAAACTCTTATGCTTCCTCCACCATTCAGTTTCCATTATCTCCTTAATTTTCCAGTTTCACCTGGTTTTACCTTACCACCCAAAAATTAATTAAATTCTGCCTTGAATATGTACAGAAACTGACCATTCCCTAGGGTGGAGAATTCTTAACAATTTGCACGGTCCTGATTGAACAGTTTCTCATACCTCGGTTTCTCCAATTTCAAGTAATACCCCCTAACCCCTCTCTCTTTCCTCTGCTGATCCAACTCAGAGCACCCATTTCTCCAAACATCTCCCACCCCCCAGGCACCCTACTCCTTTCCCCTCCTTCATACACTCATCTTCCATCGATGTGTCCCTCATTTCGGTTTTATCCCCACTTTTGCCCTACTCCAGTCCTCTTCCACCAATACCCCTCCCTATGGTGTTACATTTCTCCTCTCTCCATATCTGACATCCTTTCATCTCCTTTTCACCGCGCCTTTGTCACTTACTCCACCCATCTGCCAATAAAACCCTCTTCACCTCTATCACTGGCCAGACTTTGTCCCGCCCCCGCCTGACCATTTTTCCTCCACAGACCCTGCTTGACACATTGAGTCCATCCTACATTTTGTGGTTTTCTCAAGATTTCAGCATCTGCCATTCCTTGTGTCCCGAAATTGAACATCATTTGGAAGATGAACAGAAAGTGGGAAGAGCACAGAATGAGTTGGGTGTGAGGTACCTCAATGTCCATCACCAAGAGTAGATCAGTAGCATTACCACTGGCCAAACTGAGACATTAAACTGTCAGGCTAAGTATAAGCTGGTGGTGAGAGAATGATTATAAGGGGAAGTCTACAGAATGTTGTTCTTGCCAGTCTAGCTTTTGCAGATACACTATTTCATGATGTTAATAGTAGAAATGACAAGTGCACAATCCTTATTAGGGCAAGCCTAAATCTTAATACAATGCAGAGTAATGTCGAAGGTAGACACAAAATGCTGGAGTAACTCAGCATCTCTGGAGAGAAGGAATGGGCGACATTTCGTGTCGAGACCCTTCTTCAGACTGATGTCAGGGGAGGGGGCGGGACAAAGATAGAATGCAGTCGGAGACAGTAAGACTAGTGAAAGAACTGGGAAGGGCGAGGGGATGGAGAGAGAAAGCAAGGGCTAAATGAAGTAAGAGGTCAATGTTCATACCGCTGGGGTGCAAACTACCCAAACGAAATATGAGGTGTTTTTCCTCAGTATAATGTCCCTGTTTTTGACAACAAATGCTGCCTCCAATAAGACAATTAAACAAAACCTTTCCAGATGAGATTGTATACAGCTAGCCAAAGATCACAAATGATCGGAGCTATCTTCATGACTATGTGATCTTTTGTTGAATTTAGACTTCCCAATATCTCCTTCTTCAGCGTCATCATTGACAAAGGTTGCATCCACCAGGTAAATGTAAGATATGGATGGGCAATTTGCAGTGAATGTGGATTCTGCTTTCCCTTTGACTACAAGGCAAATTCAAGAGTAGGTGTACTCCTCTCCACTTACATGGAAAATTGCAGGGCCAAGAAGTCTTATGATCGACATCATCCAATACAAACCACCCCACTTAATTGGGACCATATGCACACTTTGACAGTCACACACCCTGCTTTTAATGATCTGCAGATGCAGTGTTTATCATGTTAAAAAAGCATTGAAGGAGTTTGATAAGGTTTCAATGATACTACCTCCAAACCCACAACCTGCAACATTTTGAACGACAAGGGCAGGCATGACACCATTCGAAAATGCCCCATCCTGCATTGCAAACTGATATTTCTTCAGCACCATCACTTTTGACATAATCAATAAAATATATTATGGCAGATATTTTATCATGTGATATAGTCATAGTCCTGGAGTTGCTTATGCAACAGTAGTATGGCAGTACCTGGGCCACAGTTGTTAGGTAATATCGCTGATCATCACCTTCTCAAATGCTCCCAAGGCTGGTGGTGCACATAAGTTCAAGCTTCTGTGCCTTTTGCTAGATGGGAGCAGGGAGAAGAAGGAACGCTGAAGATAAAATAATGTTACAAAAGTTACCAGTTCCAAACTGGAACCCTTTTTTTGTGAAAATACTGTTGTACTGACCCTCACAAAGTTCAGTTGAGAAAGGCGAAAGGCGAAAGGCTGGCAAATGTTGAATAAAACATTCTGGAATTGCAAACAAAAAAACTCTAGCCAGAAACTATGCCCAAGGCAAAACACTGTGGGCAAGATGATGCACAATCAAAGCTAACTGCCTGCAAAGAACAAAAATATCCTTGAAAGGTTTCAAAATAGATGTGATATTTCATGTCATAAAATACTGTTTTGTGACCCAGCAATTATTATACTGCAACAGATAAAGTTGATTGAGAATCTGTGCTGCGTCAAAATGCCATATTATCCTTTCGGCTACATAGACAGCACCAGCAAAGTGAATGAATAAATCCTAGCAATACGCAATGAACCAACAAGTGCACCTTATAGTCGTGCCAGATGGAAGAAGAATTCACTATGTGTGGCACTGAAATAAAAGACTTTGCCTGTGGATGAAACTTTACACTGTATGCTTCCATGTTTTAAATGAGTCAGGTGACAGAGAATGTAATGCTGGATGGAACAACAACTTGGGAGTTGTGTCAGCGTGGGCCTATGGGAGAGCCCGTGCCAGCAGCACCTTGGAACAGGGCTGCTTACTTTAAATGCCTAGTCTATGGCAGTGTGGGCCTATGGGAGAGCCCGCGTTTGAGGGTTAAGCTATGGAGCATACCCAAGGGACAAAGGGCATGTGTCTGAAGTACCATGCCTGGCAGAAAGGTTTGCCATCCCAACACAATGCAGTGAACATCTCTCAGGCATTAGAGATAGCCGCTGAATCTGCTATTCAGGTAAGACCCATTCAACAGGGAAAACCTGGAGGACGAAGCACAAGCTGTTGGACCAGTCAAGGCCAACAACGGGCAAAGCCTCATTGCATCGGCAGTAAGCGGTTCACTGAAGCTGGTGGTGAAAGAGCCAGAGGCTCAATATACTCTGCCAGTTCTACTCTGAAACTAAAGACCACTTACAAGTTGGTAAGATTTACACTTGATTGCACAATACATCAATGATTAAGACATAGTCATCTCCTTAGAGGCATCTAACATGTAAAGCAGGTTGGAATTGGGCCAGAATTGTGTTTTGAGGCAGACTCATTATTGTGGCCATGATTGCCTTCAAAACAGGCTTGGTATAATGGTCAGAGTTGTTTTTCAACGCAGGTCCAGAATTGGGGCCAAAATTGTATTATGGCCAGGATTGTCTTGCAAGACAGGCTTGGAAATTGGGCCAGAGTTGTCATTTAAGACAGGCAAAAAATGATGTAAGGAGTGACCTGGTCATTATGAAAGATGACTAATTGACAACTGATTTCATAGGATGTTCCCCATTTACAGGGATCATTTGTAGTCTCAAACTATATTTAAGAGGTTTGGCTCTTCTATACAGTTAAATTCAGTTGTTACCAAATAGACTTGTTGGTCATTGGGATTTACCTTTAACTATTAATTGGCCTATGACGCAGCCCTGGGGCAACAGATTGCAGTTAATAGAAATATGTAATAGCCCTGTGGTTAGTATCAGCTACATTAAGACTAATTGGCAATATATAGCTGTGATTCAGCTGTGCAAGTGGGAGAATCATGCTAAATGGCAAACTCTAAAGTGCCATGTAAGTCATTGTTAATATACTGACACTATTACTACTGCTGCTGCTGCTGATAAATTCATTTCACTTGCACTTATGTGCAATGTGAGGAATAAAACTGTATTATATTGTATTGTATTGTACTAGCTGAAGCTGAAGCTGCCAAAGTCACTATGATGTACAAACAGTATGCAGCATTGTGCCAGCAGTTGATCAGAAAATATTACAGTAATATTGCAAAAATAAGGCTAATGGCCTAACGTAGGATATTGCGAAGGTCATCTCCAGTTTGGATGTGGAGGAGATGTGCATAATTTATCAATTCTTCAGTTATTGGTATAACTATTTATAGACCCTACATGATGGGTTAAAGTGACTGAGCGAATATGCTTATTCTGCATGCTCAATTTCAGGTGGCATAATATGTGGCATAACAGTGGCGAAAGATACATTCTCGTTACAAGGTTTATATTTTCCTCCATTTTGCCTCGTCAGTCGGGTCTTCAAATAAAGTCATCAAGATCCTGTTTTAGGTTTCCTATTGTCTGATTGGTCTATGCAGCTTAAATTCCTGATTTGTCGGGAATAATAAGACAACCTTATATGAGGCTATGTCTCGGGAAATCAGCCGTTGCATGTTAAAATCAATTTATGCTCTGCAGTATCTGAATAGACTGCCCTATGGCTGGAGTTGGCACACTTACCCTTGTATGGGTTCACTCCAGAGTAGAGTGCTGATATAGCATAAAAAAGGGAAAGCAGTACATTTCTTTGCAGGAAATGGGAAGTGTTGTTTAATGCTAATGTTCCATTTAAAATGGTACAGACTACTGACATCTTGGAGTTCATTTTTAATTGGTCTTTTGACAATAATTTAAGTGATAGGGCCATTAACTGTGTCAACGTGTTTTCCCATCATATTTACTGCAGTAAACGGGACTCACTCTGTCAGTTCACCCAAGTTTGTGAGGATATCTTTAACAAAAATTCTCCCAGGTCAACTACAAGACAGTAAGGGATACTGACATTGTGTTAACACTGTTACACAAGGGGGCTCCAGTTACATCCTTGAGTCTGGCCGGCTCTCATAAGGTAGTTATCCTATTGATGCCGGGTTAGCGCAACAGGTTCAGTCGCTACATATTGCGAAGGGACAGGATGATTACATCTGTAAATAAAATACAATATTTTATGTTTATAATTACTTAAGCACAGCAGAAGGGGTGTCAGGTCTGAAAATAGTTCAAGGCATACCCAGGGACCTTTGGCTATGTGAGGGCACTCATATACAACTATATGTTAAGGTCACCAAGAGCTTTTCAAGGCTCTGAACTTGCTATGCTTGTTATTACACAAAAAAAAACCGTTACAAAACGTATCTGGTCAGACGATTTCCAGGGATAAAACGGGGTTCATCTATGCATGAGTAGATACTGATTTTAGATCTCACTGCACCAGGGCTGCTGCAACATCGGCAGCAAGGGTTGTTGACGTTCCGTTGGATCACATCCTAACGGCTGCAGCATGGTAAACAACGAATGGGTTATTCAAACATTTTATAATAACCCAATGCCAGACCAAAGGTATTTGTCAACTCTATTTTACATTTTATTTATTTATAGTACCACCTGGGAGGTGTTACTATGATTATTACTTCATTAACAGCATCAGCATGTTTTAAATCAATGTCATGACTGTATGCATTATGAATGTTTTCCCTCATTTGTCAATGAAGCAGTTGTGGTTGTGTAGACTCGTTTATCACGGCATGAAATCACAGAGCTTTAAAATCTTCACGTAGTCACTCAAGTGACTCCAAAGTAAAATAGTAAGATTAAACGGGAACTTACCAGTTTGAAGTTAGATCTTTATTTTATGAGGAGTTACGATGAGGGACTACGTGCCCTCCGCTCCCACCCTCATAAAGGTCATCTGGTAGTTCTAGTCTTATCCGATCTTACTATGTTTACTTCAATTGCTGTTATCTGTGATTTTCACACTGCTGCTTTGAAGATCGACACGCATGCGCACGAACGGGGTTCTTCACGTAGTCCCTCATCATAACTCCTCATAAAATAAGGATCAAACTTTAAACTGGTAAGTTCTCATTTAATCTTACTATTATATTCTTCACCTGCAACCATTAAAGATGCAGAACACTATTTTGGTGAGCTAGACTCTAATTAACGACCTCTCCCATTTCAGATCAGCTGAACAGAAGTAAACAATTTATTACCGAGGACTGTAAACTCTTCTTAAAACCATAATCATCATCTTTCAACATCTCTTGCTGACTAAATTCTTTTTGAAAAGGAGATTTAAAAGAAGAAAGGAATGACTGAGTAGCGACAAGTCCTTCAACCTGATAACAGTGATAGGCAAACTGTTGAAAAAATGCTGAGTAGACATGAATCAGCTTTTTGAGTGGAGTCGTTAATCACGGAAAGTTACATACATTTGTTGAGCGACCGTTGTGTCTGTCTAACTTAATTGATTATTCTACAGGAAATAGTAAGGAAATTTATTGAGAACATTTGTTGAAGTCAACAAGCAAGTTAGCAATGAATACCATTTGGGAAAACTGATTGAGAAAGTCAAAGCCCATGAGTTCCAAAGGAATTCGGTGTTGGGTTAAAAATGGCGCCGTGCGAGAAAACAAAGATGGTATTCAATGGGATTTTTATTGATTGGCAAACTTGTAGGGTTACACAGTAGGGTTACCATCAGGAATTTTGCTTATAGTAGTATGTTTAATTGAGGATGAATAGGAATGGGCTATTTATCTGACAAGAAAGGACAATAACTAGGAAACATGAATGAAAGTCATTGGCAATAGGAAGTTGAGGAAAAGTATTTTCACTCAATAAGCAGTGGAAGTCTGGAACATCCTGACGAAGGTTGGCAAAGGAAAAAATCTACCACATTACCCAATGGCCATGTAATGACTATAGACTATGGATAATGGACATTCCATGACAGGGCGATTTGGCAGTCCATCAGATTTATCATCCTTTCCTCATGAAGATCACAATAAATGAAGATAGACCCAAAATGCTGGAGTAACTCAGCGGACAGGCAGCATCTCTGGGTCTCTACTTGAGACCCTTCTTCAGACCTGAAACGTCACCCATTCCTTCTCTCCAGAGATGCTGTCTGTCCCGCTGAGTTACTCCAGCATTTTGTGTCTATCTTTGGTGTAAACCAGCATCTGCAGTTTCTTCCTACACAATAAACAAAGACCTCTCCAGCCCATCACTGCACAAGTACCATGACCACTCTTTATTTATGCCAGAAACACAGCAGCTGGTTACATGAAATGTACAGGTAACCCAAGTGGTGGCAGAAGGCGAGGTGAATGACTGCTGAGATTCTGATCAGATGATCCCTTGGGATAGATTTATAAAAATGCAGCATATGATGGCCTCACATCAGATTCCATCCTATCAATTCTGCCTTCATCAGTCTAAGTCACAAGCATGACAGGCAAACACTAGGGCAATGGGACAGTGGTGAGGAGAAACCACACATGCCAACAACTGGAGACATGCCTACACCACTACTGTCCAGATCACCAGAGACCTCGGGGTGGGAGGGGGGGGGGGAGACTTTGACCTTCAGAGGCAATCAATAATTCTCTTTCAATCCATGTCCTGTGTGTCTATGGCAAGTCTCTGACCTTCATGAGTTTGCATTAGTTTGCTATCGTGAAAGATTCAAGCTGCTTGGTTTTCCAATACCACTCTTACTGCAACGTGTGTGGATACATCAAGGGAATGTGTAATGACTAGACAGAGCTTGAAAGTGAAGCTATCTTTGGGTGGCTAATGAGCAGGACAATTTGAAAATCCATAAACTACAATAAATAAACTAAAATAAATAAACTAGAGTGGCCACATACTTCTCATGATACCCAGCCCTGACTATGATGTCCCTCGCTCCCATGCTAAAGATATCTGGTATTGCTTCCTCAAGGTTGTGGTCAGGTGTGGTGGATCAATGTCCAGTTAATGCCTTCTGCCAACATATATCCCAGAAAGACTAAAAGTGATTGCTGTATTTGAGTATGTTTGCAAGTACTGGATGACGTGTCTGAGGAATGAATAGTGCTGGTAAAGTGGGAGTTGTGGATGTTGGTGAGTACTTCAATGATGAATGAAGTGTCATCATGCATTAATATGGTTATCGAGAACTGTCACTGAGATGGGACCTTTCCGTTATTATTTATGACCAGCCATTCAATCCCCTGAGGCACTGTACCCCATGCTCTGGGACCATATCTCCTAGCTGTAACCTCCCAGGCAATCTTCTCCCATCTATAGTTACAGAATATCCCTCCTCATCTCTACTACCTCCACCAGGGCCACGGGATCACACTGGACAATCTGGGTGACCCCTCTCCTTGTACCAGAGATTAGCATCTGTGCCAACCTGCATATACCACTACTTAACTTGACAAGGAAAAGGGCTGGTTACATAGCGGGCTGCAAGAAAATTGTACTTAATTTGTCCACCCTGGCTAAGTTTGCAATTATTGAATTCAGCACCTGCAGGCACTTTTTAAAATTGGAAGTAAAATTTGGACTGAAAAATGTTTCAAATCTACATTTTCAAACAGGCATTTCTTATTAGCGCAGTTTCCTCTTAGAGCCTTAAACCCCTGTCTCACGGTGCGAGTCGACCCACGAGTGATCCCGAGTTTAAAACAAATTAAACTCGTGGTAATCATGTACAATTAACGTAGCGGGAACGTGGACGCAACTTAGCGACTCGTGGCTCTAACGGCAAGTACCCGGGAAACTTGTAAACTCTTGAAAAATTTTAAACATGTTTAAATATTTCCACGAGTCAAATTTATTCTTGAAGTTAAAATTTGAAACGTTTAAACTCATTGTAAGAACGTAGTAGCCCGTGAGTTTACCGTAGTGACTCGTGAGTCTACAGTGGGCACTCTTTAACTCACCGGACAGTCAGCATCTCTAGAGAGAAGGAATGGGTGACGGGATGACGGTTCCAAAATTCTGCTGCGTCTTTGAGTTACTCCAGCACCGTGTGCAATTCGGACTGTAAATGCCTATCTCACCAGGGACTAACTCTACAGAACGTTTTTGCTCCATTATTTATTATGTAAAAGAATATGTGTGTTATGATTGTGTTTATAATTTGTTTGGTTGTTTTGTTGTTTGTCTTTTGCACAAAAGTCCGCGAGCATTGCCACTTTCATTTCACTGCACATCTCGTATGTGTATGTGACAAATAAACTTGACTTGACTTGACTTGACTTGTGTTCACTTTTTGTCAACCAACATCTGCCCTGTCGCTCCCTTCAGTTTCCCAGGGAGACGGGACTGGAGTCGGGAGGGAAAGGTGGGGGGGGGGGGGGGGCAGACACTTTGGTGGTGATTGCCCATGGGGAGAGAGGGAGAGGAGAGAGAGAGAGGGGGAGAAGGGAGAGAGAGAGGAGGACAGGAGAGAGAATCAGAGGACAGAAGAATTAGAAGCAAGCACCTCACTATTATTGGTTCTTATTTATGGGATAAAAATCTTTTATCCAGGGTAATGCGCAAAATTAAAATGGTTATTGTGCTGAAATGGGGAAGAAGGATTTAAAAAGCTGCTGCTAACAATTATATTAACCACCTAGAAATTTCTGCATGAATAGATGATGACTCAGACCATGTCAATAGCAATCTTTGTTTATTTCTCCTATCTCAGGATAAAGATGAGAAAATAACCAAATAGTCCTGCACGTTGAGTGCATAACAAGAACCACTAAAGGTCAGAGCTGTCCCTTCCACACCTCATTATGCAAATACCAAAGATGGGTAAAAATACCAGATTTAAACCAATTCAGACAGGAAATCTTTTATCAATTAAACGTTCTCAAGTTGCTTTTGCTGTTTATTAACTGATAAAAAATTATCATCAGTAGCTTTTGCTTTCAATTCTTTTAATTGATAATTTTTTATCATCCTGGCAGCTCCAGCGAACCAGGTTCGATCCTGACCTTGGTGCAGAGTTTGAGCTTTGTCTTTCATTCAGAGTTTGCGAGCGGGCTGGGGTGACTGTAGGGCTCTGAAAATGTTGTTTCCCAGGGCTGGGGTGAGTGTGAAAGGGGTGGTTTCTGGGCAGATCTGCCCTATCTGAAATGTTTTGAGCGGCTGCTTTTTCTACAGTTTAAGTCGCGATGGTGGGACAGCTGCTCTGACGGACATACTGGGTGAGTAGAGAGACACACACTGTTATCCCTCTGGTCTATGGACATTGCTGTCAGGGGAAAAAATAATGTTAATGTTCAATTTACCTAATCTTTTTGTTAGAAGTTTACCAACGTTTTGATTAGAGATAAATTAAGGGAATAAAATAATCTTACTAGACACAAAAAGCTGGAGTAACTCAGCCAAGCCGGCAGCATCTCTGGAGAGAAGGGTTGAAACGTTTTTTTCAGTCTGAAGAACGGACTCGACCAGAAACGCCACCCATTACTTCTCTCCAGAAATGCTGCATGTCCTGCTGAGTTACTCCAGCATTTTGTGTCTATCTTTGGTGTAAACCAGCATCTGTAGTTCCTCCCGACAAAAAAAAAAAAAACAGCCTATGATTGATGCCAGACCTTGAACAAATGCAGTTCAAATGGACTTTTGAATGCAATTTTGGAAGGATTGTTTCTTGAAACAAACTGCTCTAAAAGTTTGAAGGAAGGAATTGCAGATACTAGTTTAAACCAAAGAGACACAAAATGATGCACTAACTCAGCTGGTCAGGCAGCATCTCTGGAGAAAAGAAATAGGTGATGTTTCGGGTCGTGATCGTTCTTCAGGCTAGGTCTTTTTATAGTGAAAAATAATTGTATGACATCGTTTTTACCATGTGATGATTTTTCCACATGTCGGTAGTCGTTGTTGGCTCAAGAGTAACTCGGGAGACGAACTTGGAACATCGTAGAAATTACAAATAAACGGCAAACTTAGTCATACCCGTGGGAACTCGGTTAAACTCTTGAACATAAACTTGGAATCTCGTACACGACCACAAGTCTGATTTTTTCTTTCACACGTGGGTGGACTCGCACCATGAGACAGGGCCAATAGAGTGATACAGTGTGGAATCAGGCCCATCGGCCCAACTTGCTCATGCCGGCCAACATGTCCCAGTGCCTCTTAGTGCCCATTGTCATCATTGCACATTACCAACCTGAAGGAGAAGCTTAGATAAGCACATATTAGATAAGCACAACCCAGAGAGTTGTGAATCTGGAATTCACCCAGAGGTTGTGAATCTGTGGAATTCTCTGCCACAGACGCAGTAGAGGCCAATTCCCTGGATGCTTTCAAGAGTTAGATAGGGCTCTTAAAGATAGCGGAATCAGGGCATATAGTGAGAAGGCAGGAACGAGGTACTGATTATAGATGATCAGCCATGATCACAGTGCTGGCTCGAAGGGCCAAATGGCCTATTCCTGCACTTATTGTATATTGTCTATATTCATTACATATACATGATAAGATCACAAATTACAATATTATCATTCCAGGTAATTTGTAAAATTAGAATATTTCAGAGATATCTTGTGATAATATATTTCCTTTAGGCTAAATGTACTTTTCTTTTCACCTCTATTCAAGCTCAATTAACATTAGGAAAAAAAATGGGATTTTCACAGTATATTCAACAAGCCAAGAGGCGTAAAGGGAAATTAGAACAGATGTAAGCTATTCAGAACTTTTTGCCTGTTCTTCCAATTAATGATATTACAGGTGGAAATGACTTTGCTATTTTTTAATGGCATTAAGAAATTGTGAAGGAGTGCCCTAACATTGTTTGTGAAAGTTGCATAAAGAATGAAAAGTATGGTTGTGAGTTTCACAGGACAGCATAGTTGGCAAGGCTGTCTCTGAACCATAGGTATGACCTCGTGTGTACTGAGGCATCCTTGCCTGCAGAGATCAGTGCTACAGTCACTTTCAGCTTCCTGGCCTCACGATTATTCCAGACTGCTTTTGCTGATTTCACAGTTTTCTGCTCAACACTGCGTTACTGAGGTACTGAAGCCACCCAAGCTCCAATCTGAAAGAGAAAACATTTACACAAGATACCAATGAGGACAGAAAATACAGTTTAAGTGTTGGTTCATTAAATAGCACGATTTTTAGATAAAAGCAAGATTAGTAAAACCTGCTAGCTCAGCAAGCGTCTTTTTGCAAATCTGTGAGGTTGAGAATCGACTAAATTCTTGCCCTTGCTGTTGATATAGTCTGTGGGAGTGGGGTGGGGGTGGACTGCATCAGGAAATAGGTGCTCAGGTAAATGGAAGTTCCACCAAATTATCAATTTAACTTTCAGGTGATAATACACCATGAAACATGTTCAAAACTGCTCTACTCTGGAGACCACACCTGTAGTATTGCGTACAGTTTTGGTCTCCTAATCTGAGGAAAGACATTCTTGCCATAGAGGGAGTACAGCGAAGGTTCACCAGACTGATTCCTGGGATGTCAGGACTTTCATATGAAGAAAGACTGGATAGACTCGGCTTGTATTCACTAGAATTTAGACGATTGAGGGGGATCTTATAGAAACTTACAAAATTCTTAAGGGGTTGGACAGGCAAGATGCAGGAAGATTGTTCCCGATGTTGGGGAAGTCCAGAATAAGGGGTCACAGTTTAAGGATAAGGGGGAAATCTTTTAGGCCCGAGATGAGGAAAACATTTTTCACACAGTGAGTGGTGAATCTCTGGAATTCTCTACCACAGAAGGTAGTTGAGGCCAGTTCATTGGCTATATTTAAGAGGGAGTTAGATGTGGCCCTTGTGGCTAAAGGGATCAGGGGGTATGGAGAGAAGGCAGGTACAGGATACTGAGTTGGATGATCAGCCATGATCATATTGAATGGCGGTGCAGGCTCGAAGGGCCGAATAGCCTACTCCTGCACCTATTTTCTATGTTTCTATGTTTCTATGTTACTCTGGTCTATGCCAAGGTTTTATTGTACTGTGAAGAGTCCTGGATTTGAAACATTAACATTTTTCTCCTTCCATAGATGATGCCTCAAACCAATGAATATATTCAAGGAAGAGATCAACAGAACTATAATGACATCCCAGTGGATGGGGAGAGAATGGGAAGGGGTGCTGTAGCCAAGATTGGATCAGCTACATTTTTTTATTGAATGTTAACGCAGGTTCAGGAAGCCATTTGGATTATTGCTTACGTTTCGCATTTTAATTAACCTAAAATGCAAGTATCATTCCAAAGTTGCACTCAGCTAGATAGGGCTCTTAAAGATAGCGGAGTCAGGGGATATAGGGAGAAGGCAGGAACTGATTGGGGATGATCAGCCATAATCACATTGAATGGCGGTGCTGACTCGAAGGGCCGAATGGCACCTATTGTCACCTCTGCACCTATTGTCTAGTGTCTATTGTCTATTGTCTCCCTCTAAAGCCAAAATATCCTTGCTAAGCAATGCCGAAACCAGCTCACAATTGTCCAGATGTGGTCATATTAAGATTTGTATAACCTTCTAACCAGCAATCTCCATATATAATTTCCAACTGCTTGTAATCTACTTTTCGAGATATAAAGGCTACCATTTTATTAGTTTTTGATTACTTACTATTCTCTTTGTTTTAATGATCTCCCTGTATGGATTCCTAAATCACTTTAGAACTTCCTTATGCAATAATCATTTCAAATGTATTCTCTTCTGTGCTATTTAGATTCAGAGTGAATGACTCTCATTTCCCTGTGTTGAATCGTGCAACACTTCTTTTCAATTTATTCTTGCATAAGTATGTTTTTTATTCCATCTGAGTAATGCATTAATTTTAAATTATAGAAAGCGTAATTTTTTAGCTATCAGATGTTAGGTTAATTGATGACTACAAATAACTATGGTGCAGGTTACTGGTGGGAGAAACTAATAGGTGGGAGGGGACGGAGCTGGTGATCACCATGTATGAGAAGGTAGACAAAAATGCTGAAAGGGGAGGAGATGGGAAGTTGTGGCCAGTGGTGGGATCACGTTGGAGGTGCTGAAAGGGATCCCACCACTGGCCACATCTAACCATTTCCTCTCCTTTCAGCTTTCCGCAGAGACCGCTCCCTCCATAACTCCCTGGTCAATTTGTCTCTTCCCACCCAAACCACCCCCTCTCCTGGCATTTTCCCTTGCAACCGCTGGAAATGCTACACTTGTCGCTTTACCTCCCCCCTTGACTCCATCCAAGGACCCAGGCAGTCTTTCCAGGTGCGGCAGATGTTCACCTGCACCTCCTCCAACCTCATCTATTGCATACGCTGCTCTAGATGTCAGCTGCTCTACATCGGTGAGACCAAGCGTAGGCTTGGCGATTGCTTCACCCAACACCTCCGCTCAGTTCGCAAAAACCAACCTGATCTCCCGGTGGCTCAGCACTTCAACTCCCCCTCCCATTCCAAATCCGACCTTTCTGTCCTGGGCCTCCTCCATGGCCAGAGTGAGGCCCACCGTAAATTGGAGGAGCAGCACCTCATATTTTGTTTGGGTAGTTTACACCCCAGTGGTATGAACATTGACCTCCAATTTTAGGTAGTCCCTACTTTCTCCTTATTTCCCCTCCCCAGCTCTCCCACAGCCCACTGTCTCCACCTCTTCCTTTCTTCTTCCCACCACCACCACCCACACATCAGTCTGAAGAAGGGTCTCCACCTAAAACGTCGCCTATTTCCTTCACTCCATAGATGCTGCCTCACCAGCTGAGTTTCACCAGGATTTTTCTCTACCTTCGATTTTCCAGCATCTGCAGTCCCTTCTTAAACATCTTAGCCATTTATGAGAGATTTGGGTGATACACAATCAGTACCCCGTTCCTGTCTTCTCCCCATATCCCCTGACTCTGCTATTTTTAAGAGCCCTATCTAGCTCTCTTTTGAAAGTATCCAGAGAACCTGCCTCCACCGCCCTCCGAGGCAGAGAATTTCACAGACGTTGCAGACATAAGATTGGCCTTTCCGAGAGTGAATCCGTAGAAAGCAACTGTCCCAGATGGAGTCCCTGGCAGTATCTTTTCCTCGTAAACAAATTCCTCGTATGTTGCAAAACATACTTGGCTAATAAAGTATGATTATGATGATGATCTTCAGGACATGTGCTGATCAGCTGGCAGAGGTATTCATAGACATCGTTAACCTCTCTCTACTACTGTCTGATGGTTCCACCTGCTTTAAGACGACCACAATCATGCCAGTGCCAAAGGAAAGTAAGGTAGCATGCCAGAGGCTCTGACATCCACCATCATGATGTGCTTTGAGAGACCGGTGATGGTGCACATTAACTCCAGCCTCCCAGCCAGCCTTGATCCACTACATTTGTTTATCATCACACCAGGTCCACAGGAACCACCGTCTCCATGGCTCTAAGTTCATCTCCGGAAGACCCACACAACAAGGACACCTACATCAGACACCTTTTTATCAACTAAAGCTGCACGTTTACGTCAACATCATAATCCTATCCAAACTCAATTCCTTACTCCTGGACCCAGGAGTCGGCACATTCCTCTGCCATGGGATCCTTGACTTTCTGACCCACACACCACCATCAGTGGGGTTAGGTGACCATATATCCTCCACAATAATTCTCAACATTGGTCCTCAGCAACCATACGTTCTCAGTTACCGACTGTACTCCCTATACCCTCACAAAAGTGCAGCCAAATTCTGCTCTAACTTCATCCACAAGTTACACACAAGTAACTGCAGATGCTCATTTACAAAATATGGTACTAAATGCTGGAGTAACTCAACAGATCAGGCAGCACCTCTGGAGAACATGGATAGGCGGTGTTTCGGGTTGGGACCCCTCTTCAGGCTGATTGTAGAAGTTAGGTTGTTAGATCACCTCTCTTTCAGCTTTCTCCCCCCCCCCCCTCCCCACCCCCCTTACTACTATCAGTCTGAGGAATGGCTCGGAACTGAAATGTTGACTTTCCATGTTCTCCAGGAATGTGGTCTGAACCGCTTAGATCCTCCACCATTTTCCGTCTTTTATTCCACATACTATTTGGCAGATTAAACCACTGTGATGGAATCACAGACAATGATGAGGTGGAATACAGGAAAGAGACTGAGAATTTAGTAACATGATGTCAGGTCAACAACTTCTCCCACAATATCAGGAAGATGAAGGAGCTAGTTATCAAATTCAGGAAGCATGATGCAGGAAGGATACATGCCTTGAACAGCATCAATGGTGCTGAAGTGAAAATGGTTGCAAGCTTTATGTTCCTTAACATAAATATTACCAATGATCTGTCATGGGCAAATCATATTGAATGGACAGCCAGAAGGCACACCAAAGCCACCACTTCCTTAGGAGACTGGTGGGGCTGTCCCACTGTACCAGCTAATTCAAGAGCTCTCCCGAGTTTAAAAAACAATTCCAAACTCATGGAAGCACGTAGAATGTACGTAGAGCGGGTACGTCGGAGCTCAGGACGTCTCTTAGAGTAATCTAAGCGGCTCGTAACGCTAACGGCAGGTACTCGGGAAATGCGGTAAGCCCGGGAAGACTCGTGAAGATTTTTCAACATGTTATAAAAATGTCCACGAGAGCCCCGAGTACCTACGAGCGGCTATTACCGTAATTCTCCGAGTTCCAATCAGAGGAAACTCGGGAGAACTCTTGAATTAGCTCGTACAGTGGGACAGCCCCATGAGGAAATTCGGCAAGTCTCCAATGACTCTGACAAACGTCTACTGATGCACCACAGAAGGCATACCATGGGGTCGCATCACATTTTGTTTGCAAACAGCTCAGCCCAAGACCCCAAGAAATTTCAGAGAGTTGTGGATGCAGCCCTGTCTGTAACACAGACCAGACTCCCCTACACTTCATGCTTCCTCATGAAGGCAGTCAATATAATCAAAGACCATTTCCACCCCGGTTATTCCCGCTCCCATCGGGCAGAAGATACAGAGGCTTGAAAGCATGCACCACCAGACTCAGGAACAGCTTCTTCCCCTGTGTTAGGGTACTGACCAATTCTCCTCTACCTCATTGCAGACATTGGGCTTTGTCACTGGAACAGTTGCGTTATGATGAAGGGAACTATATTCTACACTTTGTATCTGTTCCTTTGCTCTACCTATTGTCTTTGAGCTTGGCTTTAGAATAGAATAGAATAGAATAGTTTCTTTATTGTCATTGTAACATGGACCATGTACAACGAAATTTAAAATGTCAGCCAGTCAGTGCAGCATTCAAACATTTCTAAAAGCTAACGATACATACACGGTAAAATAATAAAGATAAACAACTAAATAAATATCACGAACACAGCACGCATGCACACCCACCCCTCCATCCTTCTGTCGATTTCACAGTTACCACAGTCCCTTAGTCTGTATCGCCCCTGCGTTCCTTGGCGGCTACATTTAGTGCCTTTATAGCAGTGGGGTAAAAACTGTTTTTGAGTCTGTTTGTCCTTGTCCTTGTAGATCTGTACCGTCTGCCTGACGGCAACAGTTCAAACAGGGAGTGTCCGGGGTGGGAAATGTCCTTTATGATATTCTGGGTTTTTTTGGTGCAGCGGGAACTGTGTAAGTCCTCCAAGGTAAGGAGAGGGCAGCCGACAATTTATTATATTTATTATATTAATATAATATATATTTATTATATTAATATATAATATTATCTTATTCTTATTGAATAGCATGCGAAACAAAGGTTGTTACTGTACCTCGGCACACGTGACAATAATAACCCTAAACCTAATTGATGCTGTAGCTAATATAGGTATGTGGTGATGATGGACCAGCTGGTATTTTCCAATCTGTAATTTTTGAAAGTGCCTTGAACAAGATATTTGTGAAATTGCCAATAACATATTCATAAAAGAATGTGGTAAAACATATTTAGAAACAGTTTGCTCTCAAGACAAAGGAGCTGATGATATTCTGCACGGCAGCAGGTTATTATCAAGCAGGCAAAGGGGAGAAACAGAACACACGACACTTGTGTTGTTTAGATTTTAAATGCATGAGCTGGTGTAAGTAAACAGCTTTGAACTCAAATCTATTCCTCCCAGAATGAAGAAGTGAATGAGAAGCATTTGATCTTAAATGTCAAAAAAATAGCTCTCAATATGTTTGGCTCCTTAATCTTTGTTAGATAAATTGTGATATTTTGTTTTTGAAACAACATTTTGTATTCTCATAAATCTCAGTACAGAAGGTGAAAGTATTGAAATATGAAGATCTTCTTCAGCCAAAATAAATCGCACAGGTTTTTAATGGGATAAAAGTCATTGGTAAAGTAAAGAAAAGTTGCATGAAGATTTTTATAGCCTAAACCTGATTAATGTGTCCTAAAGCAGCACTGTTAGCATATGTTTAACCTTTATGCATACTCAAATAGCCTGTGATTCAGTCAAATTATTTTAGAATATGCTGCATTACACAAAATCTGGTCTCTTGCACTTTGTTCATCTCTCTGTAGTTCTCATTATGTAAATATTGTTTCTCCTGAAATTTTCATGCATCTTGAAGAAGTGAGAATACAGCTAAGATTGATTCTATTGTAATGAAGAAAACAACTGGTGCCCAAAACGATTTTCTGTAATGCCATGAAACGGTACAGTCCATGTTCATCTCAATTGATTTTGTTGCATCAATGCAAATATATCATGGAACATTTTTTTTTTAATGTATTTTGCATTTATGTTTCCATATATATTCAAAAAACTAGTACCAGGTGCCTCGATATTTAAACGAATTGCAAATTATCATAATGAATATAGTTTAAAGCTACAACATCTAGAGCTAAAGTTGAACCGACAGAATTAATAGGTTTTTTTTCCAATTTATAGAGGAGCCAGTCTTGTAAATCAAGATTGTAGGTAGAAAGCTCACTATAAGCAAAAATTGACTAAATCTCTTTCGGGTATTTGAGATGATAAATTTCAACTAACATGTTCTCAGTGGCTTAGGAGAACCACCTCTGAATAGTTCTTGTCCGATGCCGTATCCAAAACAGCTCAAGGAATCAGTGACACATTTGAAACATGTTTGTAACTACAGTATGTTGTGCACAATGTAAGGAGAAAGTGGGCAGTTGATGGCAGAAGCTTTAACAGTGCTGATGTACAGAGGGATTATAGAGGCATAGAGAGTCAGAAAGTCATACATCGTGGAAACGGCCCAACTTGCCCATGCTGACCAACATGCCCCATCTATACCAGTCCCACCTGCCTGCACTTTGTCCATAATCCTCTAAACCTATCCTACCCATATACTTGTCCAAATGTCGCTTAAATGTCGCCTGCCTCCTCCATATACGTATCGTTCCATATACCCACTTTGTGTAAAAAAGTTACCCTTCAGGTTGTTATTAAATCCTTCCTCCCTCACCTTAAACCTATCTCTTCTGGTTCTCGATTCTCCTACTCTGGGCAAAAGACTGTATTTTCCCAATTTATTCCTCTCATGACCTTGTACTATAAGATTATTAATCGAGATTGGGCAAATAGAAAATTCCAAAAAACGTTCCAAAAGGTAAATGACCTACCCCTGTTCCTATCTTCCCAAAGAAATGGTAGACTAGTCAATGTCTGATTCATTTTATTTCTTGGAAAACAGAGAATATCGCTGCACTGGAATCTTTAATTAAAACTTCCATTGATCACCCCTCATTTATAAGATCACCCCTCATCCTCATGTGCTCCAAGGAATAATGTTCTAGCCTGCTCAACTTCGCCCTACAGCTCAGGCCCTCGAGTCCTGGCAACATCCTCGTAAATCTTCCCTGCACTCTTCCCAGCTTGACAACATCTTTCCTATAGCATGGTGACCAACACTAAACATAATACTCGAAAGGTTGCCTCACTAATGTATAATACAATTGTAACATGAGCTCCCAACTTTTATACTCAATACCCTGACTGATGAAGGCCAATGTGCCGAAAGCCTTCTTGACCATCTTATCTACTTGTGATGGCACTTTCAAGGAACCGTACACCTGCACTCCTAGATTCTCCTGCTCGACAATACTCCCCAGAGCACCACAGATCATCAGGTAACAGTTCATTGCTCTCTCAAAGTGGTGGCACACATCAAAAGAGTGGTAAGGAAGGTGTATGGTATGTTTGACTTCATACATCAGAGTATTCTGGATAAGCCGACTTATTGCAGGTCTATAGCAATTTTGTTAGGATGGATTTGGAGTATTGTGTGCAGTTTTGGTTGCCCCATTACAGGAAGGATGTGGAGCCTTCAGGGAGGGTGCAGAAGAGGTTTACCAGAACATTTCCTGGATTAGAAGTTATTAGTCATGAGAAGAGGTTTGACAAACTTGGATTGTTTCCTCTGAAGCACCGGAGGTTGAGGGGAGAGCCGATAGAAGTATATAAAATTATGAGAAGCATAGTTTGGCTAGACAGTAAGAACCTTTTTTCTAGAGTGGAAATGTCAAAGAGTAGAGGGCATTGTTTATGGTGAACGAGGAACATTTGAGGAGATGAATTTTTGGAACAAGAATTTTTTACACCAAGAGTGGTGTGTGCCCGAAACATGCTTCCAGGGGTAGTGATGGAGGCAGATACAACAGTGGCATTTAAGAAGCTTAATGGATATGCAGGGAATGGAGGGATATGGATCACATGCAGGCAGAGGAGAGTAGTTCAACTTGGCATCATGTTCGGCATGGACTTTGCGGGCTGAAGGGCCTGTTCCTTCGCTGTACTGTTCCATGTTGTAAATTATAAGCCACATGCTTACAATGTGCTACGTTTGGTAAACACTCAGTGGGAGTTTCAATTGAAGATTCCCTCTATTTTCCAAGAAGTAATATTAATCGGACATTGATTAGTCTGTCACTTCCTAGGGGACATTGGGACATTCACCTTCTGGAACTATTTTTCTTGGAATTTGCTATTTCCCTAATCTCAATTAATAATCTTACTGCATGAAATCATTTATTCGCGATCTTGCAGATTTCACATTCTCCAACAACAAAACAATTTTGGAGTTTTCCAGCCCTCCTCTACTCTTTATGGAAGTAATTCCTTTTTTCTCCCATGAATTGCCCTGTTCTAATTTAACGATTGTCTCCTCACGTTCTAGACTTCAACAGGAAAGAGAAAGAACAGCATAAATATCTTTCATAAAGTACCTTTGCTGAATTTATAACATAGTCCCATACAGTAAAAAAAAGCATTTTGTAGGATAGTAATTAAAACACAGTCATTAATCTGTCCACAATATGGTATATTTGGTGTAATTAATGACAGATCATCTGTTTTAGAGAAATCCCATGTTTTCCTTTGCCATAGTACCATTGCAACTTTTGCTTTCTCCTGACAGTTTAATATGCAAGTCACCTTCTCCAATTTTTTAAATCATGCCTGGTACTGTGTCTAACTCTGCTTCTGGCAGGCTTTAGGCTTTAGCTTAGACTTTAGACTTTGGAGATACAGCAAGGAAACAGGCCCTTCTGAGCAGCGAGTCTGTGCCAACCAGCGATCATCACATACACCAGCATTATCCTACCCCCAAGCATAATTTATAATTTACTGAAGCTAATTAACCTACAAACCTGTGCATCTTTAGAGTGTGGGAGGAAACAGGGAGAATGTACAAACTCCATAAAGACAGCACCCGTATTCAGGATTTAACCCAGGTCTCTGGTGCTGCAAGGCTGCGCCACTGTGCCGCCCTTATGAATTCTTCCATAGAACTGGACAATTTATTATTGTTTAAACTGGAGTAAGATATAAACTTTTGATTCGGTGATGTGCCTTTTTAAAGATGCACCTCAAAAGCGGGCATATTTCAAACTCCTGGATATGTCCCTGGATGCACACTAAGATACTGAGGGAAATAACGTTGGAAGTTGTGGTGGCTCTGCCCAGCTCAGTCCAAGCTTCTTTGAACGTAAATCGGCTGCTGGGGATGGTGAATAGCAGCGGTAATACCCTTGTTTAGTTTAACATTAGTAGTGGTAATATTTATATTCAATAAACCAGAACTAAATGAATTGCTGTTTGTAAACTTGTGAACTAATAAACAGAGGTCCCTCTTTCTGTGCATCAAAGTTAAATCGTGTTTAACTAATCTGGTCGTGTTCCTTTATTTAAAAAATGGAGATGGGTGATTAGCTGATATTGTTTGTATGGACTTTTGAAAGGTATTTGAGTCTGTACAACCTGATAAACTATTTGGCAAAACTAAAAGCATGAGATCAAGAGAACAGAATTGGCATGGAAACAAAACCAACAAAGGGACAGAAATCAGAGACCGGTGCAGAAAAACTAGATTGGAATGGGTAATGATCTGTGGGGGTGGGTGGGGGGGGGCGATGTATTTGAATAATTTGCTCGAGGTTAAGCCGGATATAATTTCAAAGTTTGCAGATGATGCAAGTTTCAAATGAACAGCATTTGTTGTACTTTGCAGATGAATCAGAATTCAGAAATGGAGTAACTGACGATTGATCAAAAATCACAAAGGACAAACTCAGGAAACCCTCTGAAATTCACTCTCAGTACATTAGTACCTTTGAAACAGAAGTGGTTTGCACATTACAGGACACTTTTATATTTAATCCACACTGAATTGTGCCTTCTGGACACCACCTTCTCATTAGTACAGGTCTATAGTTCGGTATTCTTCATTGACCAATTATGGAAATGGAATAAAGCTTATTAATGAAGCAAGATTTCCCTTTGCCAAGCTCTTTATTTTACATCAAGCCACTTAATTCTGTTGATTGCTTTAACTGCCATTTGCAATAAAGTCAAAAGGAAACCCCAGAAATAGAGTGGCATAATATCGGTCAGTTGACAAGTTTGTGTAATTACCATGCAGTTGCCACATAAAGAGCCTTAACACCCAGTGACAATGCAATAACAGCCAAAGAGCTCTTAAGCCATTCAACTATGCAGTACAATACAAACAGTAAAGACATTCAGCTCCTAACAGCCCCTGCCTTTATTAAAAACTAAACATGAGAATGCATGAATTAATTACTAACTTTCACACTCTGTAACTGGAGGGAAAGCTGGTGCAGGTGTTGCAGATGACTCAAATGCACCGGCCAATTCATTCACATCACAGCTAGAAGGAAAGCAATATGGATTCATGCTAGTGCTTTCTTCCAGATTGTGACCCCGATACCAGTCTCCTCAAATACACGGCACACACTATCCCAAGGTGGTATGAGCTGTTGCTTCTCTACTCTGTTCTCCCAGAAAGCTGCACTCGCCTTCCTTTTGATAAATGTTCTTCTCCATTACAAACCATATGAATTTTCTCCTTAAATCGCCATTTTCACTGCATACCAATCATCTATGTGAGTGACTATTCCTGACCAAGATACTGCTTCCAGAACAGTGGCCTCCTGTTCAGAAATTGGCTTTATTCCCCCTTCATCACTAAAGAACCAAATTCCTGTTCTTTCCAATATCTTCCTGCAGTTTCAATTCTCTAATGCATTTCTGCAGCTGCTGCAAACACTAACATTACTTTCTGGACTAATTCTACTTCTAAGCTCAAATGCAGTGTATTATTCTGTGTGGTTGGAGACGTAATTTATTTTTGCAGCAATTAAGCCTCAGATCTGATGGCAAAGCTTAAAGGAAAATGTGAGAATTTGATAACAAAATACCAAAATTGCTCAATATTCATCTTGCATTTACTGCCATCAGCCTGATTGTGCTTCTGCTTCTTTCAATCAAGTACAATATCCATAACATATTGGCAGATTGCAAATCAAATTTTTTTTTAACTTACTGATCAGAGTCAACACAGCAAATGATGAACAGAATATATTTTGCTAACTGCGCGCTGCTCCTCCCCACATCACTGCAACAGCCTGAATCTACAGTAATAATGCAGCTCTGTAGCTGACAACTTGCCTTTTTTGCTTCAGTGCGCTGAAGCTGGTAATGTGAGGCACATAATAATAATTGCAACACTGCATGCAGGTGTTGTCTTGGCAAAGGTGAGGTGTATGGAAGGTTAGTATAAGACAAAACTAAATCAGATATTAGGAAGACAGATGTTTCCAAAATAATCATTTTTTCCATGCTTACACGAATTTCAAAATTGCATTCAGTGTAAGATTCATAAAGGATACAATTTGAAATAAAGGTGCCACACAAAGTTCTCTATGACCGTATGTCAGTAAGAAATGCGAGTATACAAGTCCATTCTATCAATGGCATGCAAACATGATAGGGGTATCTGCTGTGGTTCCACTTCACTGATTTAATTTAATGGCAATGAAAAGTACACTGGGGATGCTTTGTGGAAAACCTTGGTCTAGAATGACAGAGCCCCTTGTTCACAAGCTTGGATCAGAGCAAAGTAAGAAAAAATAATAATTCTGCAGAACTAGAGCATAAAATTACAAAAAAGAATGACCTTGCTCATGAGCAATTTCAAAGAGTTTTAACTACCCCATGTATCACAATCTATTTCAAGACTGATAACAAATAAAGCTACACAAATGTGACTTGGGGATGCTGCTCCACTCTTTAATCAGCTGCTTTTCTCCTAGAACAAAAGATGACAGTCACGAATTAATGAAAAGACCTCTAGTTCTACACATGCAGAAAAGAAGGGAAAAAAAGCAAATGAATGGAATACCTCAAAACACCTCAAACTGCTTTAGAACAAAAAACAAACTGTTGGAGGAACTCAGCCTGAACAAGGGCAACAAAAAATATTGTGAAGACCAATTACCCACTTAGATGCTGCCTGGTCCGCTGAATTCTTTCATCTGTTTGGTGTATGCTCAAATTTCCAGCATTGGCAGTTTCTTGTCTCCCCAAATATTTCTTAAAGTGCATATCCCACAGTAAATGTGTGCATAGCAAGCTATCATAACAGTTGGGTAATCGGTTTTAGTGATGCTGATAATAGGGAAAGTATCAAGTTCCTTAAGAATAAATATCACCCGCAATTTGTCATGTTCCTAGCAATAAATATCACCAGCATTTTGCGGGCAAGCTACATCGAAGTTATGGCCAAGAAAGCACACCAATGCCTCTACATCCTGAGAAGGCTTAGAATGTTTGGGAACAGTTCCATCCACGACCACAAAAACATTGCAGAGGGTTGAAGATGTAGCCCAGATCATCACATAACCACAAAAACTTGCAGAGGGTAAGATGTAGCCCAGATCATCACATAAATAAACCTTCCTTCCATTGACTCCGTCTATGTACACTTCACGCTGCCTCAGCAAGGCCGGCAGCATAAGGAAGGACCAGTCTCACCCCGGTCACTCCCTCATCTCCCCTCTCCCATCAAGAATGCGGTACAGGTTTGAAAACACAAACCTCCAGATTCAGGGACAGTTTCTTTCAGGCTTTAATCAGGTACAATCCTCTCATTGGCAAGAGTGCAGTCCTGACCTCCCACCTACCTCATTGAAGACCTTTGAACTATCTTTAATCGTTCTTTATCAGTCTTCAATATTATATCCTGCACTAAATCTTGTGCCCTATATCCTTTATCTGTGCACTGCAGATGGCTTGATTGTAGTCATGTAGAATCATTTCTTTGATTGGATAGCACGCAAACAAAAGATTTTCACTGCCCCTCGGTGCACGTGACAATTTTAAAGTAAACTAACTAAACTAAACACAACCCACCTTCAAGAGATCATTCACCTTCAACAATCATTTAACCCAATTCTGACCTTGACCCTATTCAAATCTTTTCCCACTCCACTATTGGCAATGATGCTTTCCTTGGCCCAGCCACAAAGCTCTGTCATTACTTATCTGAACCTCCCCATTGTGTTGCCTATTTGATTTACACATCCATAAGATCCAAAGCTTTTGGTCATCAATCCTAATACCTCTTTCCCTTGCTCATATCACAATGGTAGTTCATAAGGTCATCAGGAATAGGAGTAGAATTAGGCCATTCGGCCCATCGTTATACCACTGTAATGTATCATGGCTCTGTTGGTGCTGTTTAATTGTATTAGGTTATCCCACTAACATGACCAAACCAGAACACTGAACATCTGTCTTTAAATTGTAGTTAGTAAAACCTACAATTATTGATAATTATTAAAATGTTGAAGCAAACTATTAAAACACATTCCACTGTAAACCTATCAGCTCAGATGGTTGAAAACCTGCATCAGGGTCAACAAACTCTGGGATTAATTTCTGCTAAAGTGGAAACTAAACCAACAAAAAATCTATGCTAATGATTTAAACATCAAATGTATTGCAGAGGAAATATGCAGTTACACCTCCCAACCCAGAAGCTTCTCATGCAAATAGGAGACAATGCTGAGAAAACTAAAGATACGTACCATGGGATCCAAACCTCATCAAATGTCCAGAAACTGCCTGTAGGCCTGAGTGGCGAAATCACGAGTTAAAGTATATTTGGATCTCCCCTCAGCCTCCATGTTCCAGTGAAAATAATCCAACTTTGTCCAAACTCTCTTAACAACATATAACTCTAATCCAGGCAGCATTCTGGTCATTCTCTACTGCATCCTCTCTAAATCCTCCACATTCTTCCAATAATGAGACAACCAGAACTGAACACATTACTAAAAATGCGGCCTAATCAATGGATTATACAGTTGCCACATGACTTTCTGACTCTGATATTCAATGCCTCAACTAATGAAGACAAGCACACCATGTAGATTACCTGATAGAGCTACAGAGATATGACATCAGACAAACCTACAAACGCGGTAAGGACATGCACTTAGCTGACACCCTCTCACGGTCACCACGCCCAACCTGCGAAAACCACCCGTCTGATGATGAGCACGAGGGGTACACGGTTATGATGGTCTCCTGCCTCCCATCTGCCGGTTTAGACATCCTAGTACCATAAACAGCTGCAGGCGAAACGCTACAATCGCTGACCACTGTCATCCGCCGTGGCTGGTCAGACAAACAGAACCACCTGCCACATGCTGTCTGCCCATTTTACCCTGTCCGCGATGAACTGGTCATTCAGGACTGCGTCATAATGAAGGGACATAAGGCAGTCATCACGATGTCTCTTCACAGCAAGTACTTCAACATTGTCCATGGGGGCCATCCCACTGCAGAAATAACCCTTCAACATGCGGAAGGCATGCTGTTCTGGCTGGACACAGCTAACTACATTCTAGAGAAGGTTGCTGCCTGCCCGATCTGCAATAGCTTGACCCAGCACCAACATAAACAACCACTTCTCCAGCACCCCACACCGGACATACCCAGCTCCGCAGTAGCAGCCGACATCTTTGAGTGACATGGCAAACAATACCTGGTTTTAGTCGATTATTACTCAGGATGGTTCGAAATCGACCTGCTCGGTAGCCCGAACTCAGCCATGGTCATTCAGAACGAACTCGCAACTTCTCTGTCCACGGAGCCCCCCTATAGCTACTCTCAGACAATGGACTTCAGTTGTCCAGTCAGCTCTTCAGAAATATTGTGAAAAACTGGGACTTTCACCACATTACCAGTAGCCCGTGTACCCGCAGTCTAACAACGTAGCTGAGCATGACATAAAAAGTGCAAAGGAACTAATAGAACGCTCACACAGGGCCAGCTCTGATGTTTATCTCGACTTACACAACCCACGGAACATTGTCCGCGACCCTCTCCTGGGATCTTCGGCAGAACGACTCATGTCACGGCGAATCCGCTCCACACTGCCTATGGCCAAACAACTACTAGAACCACAAGTTCGTGCACCGTCAGTTATCCAATCCCAGCTCCAACGCCGCCGTGACATACAAAGAAATTACTACAATAAAACCAGCTCTCTGCTTCAACCGCTCAACAACGGACAGGCTGTTTATTTACGGTCACTCCGAGGTTACGACCGCCTCAGAGTCATTCTGGGGTCAACCGCAGAGCCACGCTCGTGCCTGGTCAGTGTTGACAACGGCATGTATCGGCGAACCCGCCAACACCTCCTCCCGGTTAATGAACCGGCACCTCCACGTCTTTCCCCGGGCCAGCCCGCCGTTCTTCCCTCACGCTCTGCGAATGCTACTTCAGCGATTCATCTGCCGGTGCCTGCGCCATCCTTGCCTTCCACGGTGCCCCAATCTCCACATGTGTCTTCTCCTCCGCGTTCATCCGATAAGGGACTTACTTCCTCAAAGGATGAGGTGTATGGGGGGGAGGGTTATTACCGTACACGTGCAGGTCGTGTCTGCAAGCCAAGCCCGCTGATTGGAAAATTTACGGGCTACACTTGAACTGTGCATGACCCGTTTAGTTTTATGTGCTCACATATGCAGTAAAGTAATAAATGCCGCACCTTATACTGTGTTTTATAATATGCCCTACTAACCAATATAAATATGCTTTACTTCTTTAAGAGGAAGGATGTAGATTAACCTTTATTAATTCATGCCACACCACACATATGTGCATGCCACCCATTACATGGTATTACAGTACTACACAAGGTCAGCCAACTGTCTCTCTCTGTCACACACACACACACACACACACACACACACAAGCCAGCAGAGCTAGATGCGACAGCTAGCTGTTTAAATGTAAGTACAAATACAAGGCGTAGCTATGGGCACACGCATGGGCCCCAGCTATGCCTGCCTCTTTGTCGGGTACGTCGAACAATCCTTGTTCAATATGTACCAGGGCCCCATCTCCGACCTCTACCTCCATTACATCGACGACTGCTTTGGTGCCACCTCCTGCACCCACACTCAACTGACTGACTTCATCCACTTCACCACCAACTTCCATCCGGCACTCAAATACACCTGGACTATTTCCGACACTTCCCTACCAATCCTTGACCTCACTATCTCCATCGCAGGTGATAGACTTCTGACCGACATCCACTATAAACCTACTGACTCCCATGGCTATCTGGACTACACTTCTTCCCACCCTGCTTCCTGTAAGGACTCCATACCCTACTCCCAATTCCTCCGTCTACGCCGCATCTGCTCCACGGATGAGGCATTCCACACCAGGTCATCTGAAATGTCCTCATTCTTCAGGGAACGGGGGTTCCCCTCCTCCACCATAGATGAGGCTCGCACCAGGGTCTCTTCCATACCCCGCAACACTGCTCTCTCTCCCCATCCCCGCACTCGCAACAAGGGCAGAGTCCCCCTAGTCCTCACCTTTCACCCCACCAGCCGTCACATACAACAATACAATACAATACAATACAATACAAATTTATTATCATTTGAGCCCCAGTGAGACTCAAACGAAATGTTGTTTCCACAGCCATACAAACAAAGACACTGTCTTACAGACATACACATAATTAAATTCACACAAACATCCATCACAGTGAGCCACTGTGATGGAAGGCAAGTCTTTTCTCTCCCCTGTTCTCCATGTCTCTCCCGATGTCCAAGCCCCAGGCGGGCGATGATGAGTCCCACGGCCATTTTAGGCCGCGCGGGGCGATTTACGGCCCCGCTACCGGTCTGAAAGTCCAAGGTTGGAACCCCCACGGGCGATGGTGAGTCCCACGGCCATGAAGCCGCGCCGGGCGATGTATGACCCCGCTCCGGGTCGTTCCAACCCCGCGACACGGGCTGGAGAAGTCGCGTTGTGGGAGCTCCGGGAAGCGGTCTCTCTCTCTCCTCCCAGACCCGCGGGCTCCCGATGTCCCAGTCCACCGGACCTGCGGCTGCGTTGCTGGAGCCTCCGAGCCCCAGGAGTCGAGTCACAGCAGCGAGTCACCGCCGCTCCCCACGCGCCGAGGCCGGCCAGCCCCACGATGGTGAGTAGTCCGCAGCTCCGCAGTCTCCCGAGCCCCCAGGTCGTTCAGGCTGGAGGCCGCTCCACGGTGCTAGGCCCCAACGACAACCGAGACCCGACAGGGAAAAAGTCGGGTCTCCCGGACAGGGAAGAGATTTAAAACAGTTTCCCCCTCCCCCGCCCCCCACATTTACACATTTAAAAATACTATTAAAAAACACCAAACACTACATTTAACTAGACAAAAATAAAAAAAAGACAGACAGGCTGTAGGGGCCGCTGCAACGGGTGAGTCGCGCCGCCACAAGCAATCCTCCGTCAGTTTCGCCACCTCCAACGTGACCCCACCACTTGCCACATCTTCCCATCTCCCCCCATGTCTGCCTTCCGCAAAGACCGCTCCCTCCGTAACTCCCTTGTCAATTCTTCCCTTCCCTCCCGTACCACACCCTCCCCGAGCACTTTCCGTTGCAACCGCAAGAGATGCAACACCTGTCCCTTTACCTCCCCCCTCGACTCCATTCAAGGACCCAAGCAGTCGTTCCAGGTGCGACAAAGGTTCACCTGTATCTCCTCCAACCTCATCTACTGCATCCGTTGCTCTAGATGTCAGCTGATTTACATCGGTGAGACTAAGCGGAGGCTGGGCGATAGTTTCGCCGAACACCTCTGCTCAGTCTGCAAGAACCTATCTGACCTCCCGGTGGTTCAGCACTTCAACTCCCCCTCCCATTCCCCGTCCGACCTCTCTGTCCTGGGTCTTCTCCATTGCCAGAGTGAGCAACACCGGAAATTGGAGGAACAGCATCCAGCACTTGGGGAGTCTGCATCCTGCGGGCATGAACATTGAATTCTCCCAATTTTGTTAGCCCTTGCTGTCTCCTCCCCTTCCTCAGCCCTCGGGCTGTCTCCTCCCATCCCTCAGCCCTCGGACTCCTCCTCCTTTTTCCTTTCTTCTCCCCGCCACCCCCCATCAGTCTGAAGAAGGGTTTTGGCCTGAAACATTGCCTATTTCCTTTTACTTTCTAAAGCATGGGTCTCCAAACTATGGCCTGCGGGCCACATCCGGCTCACCACGAGATTTTATCTGGCCCGCAACAAGCTTTAACTCGTTCTGTGCAGCGAGCTGTAAGCAAGTTCGGTTTTCGGACTGCGCATGCCCAGGTCACCCGGGGGCACTCGCCATAAACATTGTCGGGAGCGGATCTGCTGTTATCAGACCTTTGTTTCATCCAGTGAGTGAGCGAGATTGTGCTGCTGCGTGGGGCTGTGGTCCGTGGGTGGGGTCTCCGGCGCTGCGGGCGCTGTTGAGTTGCTGCTGGGCCATCCCCGTCCCCTCCAGGGTGCCCCGTCCCTGTCCGGGGTCGGCTGGTGGTGTCGGCCCGGGCTGGCAGCTGGTGCTTGGGGGAGGCGTTCTGGGGGATCGTTGGTCGGCATGGACCCAACTCCCAGTATAGTCCCTGGTGGACACTTCGGGAGTGATGTCAGATAAGGAAACAGGAGGAGAGAAATGTAAAGCCAGAGAGCTAATGGAAGAGGACAGGGGAGAGGCAAAAGGGTGGAATAAAGGTGAGATGATCCTGTCCTTCATCCCTTTTATCCCCCTCATCCCCCCCCCCCCCCCCCCCCCCCCCCCCTCCCCTCCCCCCCCCCAACCCATTTCACCTACATCCCTCTCATCACCTGTCCTCCCCTCCACAGTTTCTGCCTCACCCACTGAGTTCTTCCTACATTTGGTGCTTTGACCTTCAATTTTAGGTTTGGATCTTTCTGGTTACGTTTCTGCCTTACCTTTGAACTAAATCACTAATTACATCTTTAATGTTGTGATATTAAATAATCGATCAAGGTTAACCAACCTGAATGTTCACAAGCTGCCGACAGCTTATGAAATTAAATCTCCCTTCAATGTCTCTCCTGTTATCCACTTTGGTCGGACCACACTCCCCTCATTCCATTCCTTCTCCGACAGTCATAGCCACAACTTATATTCTTCTTCTATCCACAACTGTTCTTTTACCTTAGACACGTTTATCTTGGATTAAGATCCAACACAAAAGCGATTAAACACACTTATGGGGTGGAACGGTGGCGCAGCGATAGAGTTGCTGCCTTACAGTGACCGAGACTAGGTGCCGTCTGTACAGTTTGTACGTTCTCCCTGAGACCTCATGAGTTTCCTCTGGGTGCTCCAGTGTCCTCCCACAAACTCATCCCAATTTGTAGGTTAATTGGCTTTGGTAAGATTTATAAATTGTCCCTAGTGTACAGGGTGATCGCTGGTCAGTGCAAACTAGGTGGGCTGAAGGGCCTGTTTCCATGTTTGTATTTCTAAAGTCCAAAGTCTAAACCAGGAACTGCAGATGCAGTGCCCCGCTCCCTGCCATGGATGCCCTCCACCGAAAACGGTGTCTGAGACGGGCTGGGAAGATCATCAAAGACCCCTCACACCCCAAGCATGGACTGTTTGCCTTCCTCCCATCAGGGAGGCGGTACAGGAGCCTCAGGTCACGTACTAGTAGGATGAGGAAAAGTTTCTATAACAACACAATCACACTGCTGAACTCGGAGTCCCGACGATAGATTTCTCTGGTCCCTCCGTCCCCTTTGTTTAATCATTCTGTATTTCCTGATTATTCTGTATCTTCCCTCTTTCTATTTTTTGTTTTTTTTGTTTTTCTTTATGTACAACTACTACGGACTGACGCAAAACTGCATTTCGTTGTACTGATACTTGTATTTGTGCGATGACATTAAAGTTGAATTGAATTGAAAAAAGGTTTACTAAAAAAGGACACAAAGTGCTGGAGTAACCCAGCAGACTAGGCAGCACGTCTGGAGTACATGGACAGACGTTATAGAATTGGGGTTTTACATATTCTGTTGTGCTGCTGCAAGTAAGAATTTCATTGTTCTATCTGGGATCTATGACAATAAAACACTCTTGATTCTTGACTTATTTTAGCTCATCAATGTATTTGTGCAGTAACATAGAATTCTTATTGAATTTTTCACTTGAACATTCCATCCTCATAATTGGTTCCTCAAAATTGGATCCTCAATTCAATGACATTTTGAAATCAAAAAAGCAGTTCCATTCTTCCCATTAATGTGGTTGCATAAAACTTTATGATTTTGTTGGTTAACCTTGATTGATGGTTGCAAGTTTTGTTTTGAATTTCTTCCATTTGTTTTACTTAAGTTATTTTTTTGAGTTAAATCTATAAAACTGACATTTCTTTTTTTTTTCCTACGGCCCGCAAAAATGTGCCAAATTTATAATGTGGCCCTCATGCTGTAAAGTTTGGAGGCCCCCAGTTCTAAAGTGCAGCACATCACACTTGCCCAGATATCTACCATATTTCTAACAGGTATATGTCCCGCTGTCCACAACTCCACCAATTTTGCTGCCACCTCGGGGTGCCAACTGTCCTGTATTAGCCAGGACATCCCGTATATTGGGCTAAATTGGTTTGTCCCATAAGGGACTGCCCTTGTCCCGTATTTGACTGCTACTACTCGGGTCGAGGGGACTGTCGGGTCGGAGCGCCACGTCCGGCCCCTCCTCACCTGTCCCGATGTAATGCAGCCCATAGAGTGCAGCTGCAGCGCCTCGCCCGTGGCCCCGTCAGTCGGCAGCCCGGCCAGCTGCCCAACCTTCAGACCTTCGCTTAACCTGACACAATCACCCTCCTTCTAATGGCCGATCATCGGTTCATGAGTTGGATGAGGTGCCGGAGTTTGCGCGCGCAAAGTTCGCGCCCGTGCCAACACTCCTCAGCTGGCCCGCCGGCTGGGCTTTGTGTGCAGTCCAGCACCCGGGCCAACTCATCATTCACCCAGCCACGGCCGAGTTGGTCAACAAATTGCCGTCGGGAATTTGTCCCTTATTTTGACCTTTTGTCCCTTATTTGGGAGTGAGAAAGTTGGCGACCCTACTGTCACCTGCAAACTTTTCAACCAACCTATCTACACTTACATCCATGTCATAGAGGCCTACAGCACCAAAACAGGTCCTTTAACACAGTCCTCTATGGTGAGCCCAGTACCCCATCTATGCTAGTCCCACTTGCACATGTTTGGCTCTTAACCCTCTAAACATTTCCTATCCATGTACCTGCCCTAATGTCTTTTAAATGGTGTTATTGTACCTGCCTCAACTACTTCCTCTTGGCTGCTCGTTACATACACTCGGCATCCACTGTGAAAAATAAATGTTCCTTGGGTTCCTAGCAAATCTTTCCCACCTCTTGTTAAACCTATGTCCTCTAGTTCTTGATTCCAATACCCTAGGATAAAGACTGTGCATTTACCCTGGCTATTCCACTCATGATTTTATGCAGCTCTATAAGATCAATTATATATTTAATTTATCATTTATAAATTTCACAAGCAACAAAGGGCCCAGCAATGATCCATGCAGAACACCACTGGTTGTAGTGTTTAAGAAAGAACTATAGATGCTGGTAAAATCGAAGGTAAATACAAAAGTATCGAGACGCCGTGTAGAAGCTCGGGTCAGGGCCCCGTCGGTAGAAGCCTGGGTCGGGTAAAGCAGCCGATGAAGCCTGCGGCTGGAGCCCAGGTCGGCACCATGGTGTTGGGGCGGCGGCGATGCCTCGCGTTTCGACCCATGGTCGATAGTCGATGAGAGCGTGGAGAACCACCATGAGGGGAAGAACAATGGACAATGGAGGGGGACAAAGGACAATGGGAACCCGGCGTGGGGGAACTGCTGTGGTGGGGGGGGGGGACAAAAGGGGGAGCCGGCGTGCTGTGTAACTTTGTCAGTGCCGTAGGTGGCTGCTAATTGTATACATTGCATATGCAAGCAAAGAATCTCACTGTGCCTAGTCACATGTGACAATAAAGTATTCCTATTCCTATTCATAAGAGAAATTCTGGCATCAGGTTTTGCATCTCCTTGCAAAGGGAATGGGATCATGACGTACAGTATCAACTGAATAGCCTGGATAAGATGTGATCACAATCATAGGAACAGTTCAACACCTGGCATGGCTCCCTTTTCGCCAATATCCCAGAGAACGCAAGACCTGGATTTCTGGAAACAAAATGGTATGGAGATGATGCATGCCCTCTCTTAATTCAGAGATTTGCATACATGTAAATTATTTTTCATGTTAAATGATTAGATGTTATTTGAATTGGTGATGGAATAAATTGCAGGTGCAAGTTTGACCATTTGCATGTGAATTGCCAGTGTTTGACTGAAATGTGGCAGGCTAATGCCTAAGGAAGGATCACTTTAGTAGAAGATGAATAGGAGAATAAATAAATGGTCATTTGTATTATTTTTTTTAGATTTTCTGCTAATCTGGTGATGAGATTTTTGAGTAGTTTGAGATGCAGAAATATAGAATTACAGTTATAAGATATTGTAGGATCAGAATTATACTGCATATCATATTTATTGTGGTACAAGTAAATACAACATCTCTTGCACGCCAATGCAGCAAATGTCAGAAATGAACTCTTGAAGTAGTCATCATGTACTACTGTAAACAGCTCTGAAGAATAGATAAGAGAACTACTTGGAAACCAAATTAAAAAGCTGTGAAAAGGGAAACAATAGATTAATGCCTTTGATTGTATGCCCCGCTAGGATGTTGTCTGAAATGCTGTTGCATGCTTCTTTCTTGGGGAAATTTTGTGCACGATTTACTACTATCAGCAGTGAAAACAGCATACTAGAGATATATTTAATCCTTCCCTGAACGTAATTTACTTCCTGCATGAGAAACACTATAACTGGATTTATTTTATGTCAATTCTGGGAATAAATCAGTAATTAAGAGATTTAACAATCCGGATATCATTGAAAAGGAATGGCTGGATGCAGACCATCACAGGGGACTAAGGATGGTTGATAATGGTGTGGAATGGCGTGATGTTACCAAAAGGGCATACGGCAACTTTATTTCAAAAACCAGAGAAACATCATTCACTTCAGATTGGAGAACATCGAATCATACGGGGCCAGTAACACACTGCAGCTCACATTATTTATTTCTGCAGGCTACACATTTTACATGCAAAAAGAATCCACTGCTTCCCCAGCAGCAGATCAAAAGAGCATTCAACAAGAAATTAAGCAATTATCTAACAGAGACTGATTGGGATTTGTACTTGCCAACCTGAATCTGGAGGCTATTGATTCTATTCCCTATCTGTAAATTGAGCAACACAGGATATCATTTTCTTTCCATGCTGGGCTGGCAGCGAGAAGGGCAGTTAAACTCATCCCTAAACTTTCCAATGTTATTAGTAACAGAAAATCTTGATTGCCCTGAAAGAATTTCTGCACATTTCAGGACAACTGTTAGGGTTTTACTGGTAATGAAGTAATTTTTAAAGTTTGCAACTCTTAAAATACCAATAATAAGAGTATTGCTATTGACTCAAAGTTGACATTGCTGAAATAATAAATGGTGCTAATAGACAATAGAAAGAGACAATAGGTGCAGGAGTGGGCCGTTCGGCCCTTCAAGCCTGCACCGCCGTTCACTGTGATCATGGCTGATCTTCCACAATCAGTACCCCGTTCCTGCCTTCTCCACATATTCCTTGATTCCACTATATTCCAGAGCTCCATCTACTGTAACTCTCTCTTGAAAGCATCCGGAGAATTGACCATAATAGAATGATGACTCTATCATGTGCATGCAACATCAATACGGAGTGCAGACAGACAAGATGTAAAATAATGGAATAGCAACAGTAAATTTCCATTCAATCTTCTGCCCACTCATTGACCGTAACGACAAAGAGGAGAATCAAGACTGACAAAATAATGCAACTGGCTTGCTGGCCATTTCTATGTCCCTAGTTTCCTATGAGAGGGAAAGCACTAAGTCACAACACTAGAAGAAAATTAATGTTTTGTTCATTCACAAGGGCAAAAGGCTCTGGAGGCAAATACATAGTGGACCATGAAAAGTAGAGGCAGCGATATTTAGTGGCCAAAACAAGTCTTCTCATTCCATTACAGATTTCATGATCTCAATGCTTTCCAAAACTCTTCACAGTAAATGCAGACCTTTAGAGGCACAAGGCACTGCTAATGCTGCAAATTGAGCAAAAGACAAAGTACTGGTGCATCTCAGCTAGCCAGGCAGCATCTGTGCAGAGAAATTAACATAATGTTCTAAACCAAGTCATTTCCTCAGGTCTTTATTGGCCTCAGAGTATAAAGTCATGGAAGTTATAATAAACCTTTACAGGGCACTGCCTAGGCCACAACTGGAGTACCACATTCAGTTAAGGTTAGCACCGTTTAGGCAGGATGTGGTGAGTAGAGAAAGTATTCATTCAAATAATTTGTGAAAAAAAGGTAATACAGCTGCAAGGGTAAACTGAAGGAATTTCGGTTTTCTCCTTGGAGTAAAGAAGATGGAGACAATAGACAATAGACAATATCAGAACCCTACTCCTAATGTACACTACATCCACTGGCTCTCCCTTGCCCATTTTCCTAGTTACATCCTCAAAAATGTTCAGAAGATTAGTCAAGCATAATTTCCCCTTTGTAAATCCATGCTGACTCGAATCGATCCTATTGCTGTTATCCAAATGTGCTGCTATTTCATCTTTTATGATTGACTCCAGCATCTTCCCCACCACCGATGTCAGGCTAACTGGTCTATAATTCCATGTTTTCTCTTCCGCTTTTCTTAAAACGTGGGATAAAATTAGCTACCCTCCAATCCACAGGAACTGATCCTGAATCTATAGAACATTGGAAAATTATCACCAATGCATCCACGATTTCTAGAGCCAGTTCCTTAAGTAACCAGGGATGCAGACCATCAGGCCCTGGGGATTTATCAGCCTTCAGTCCCATCAGTCTATCCAACACCATTTCCTGCCTAATGTGCATTTCCTTCAGTTCCTTCGTCACCCCAGATCCTCTGGCCACTAGTACATCAGGAAGATTGTTTGTGTCCTCCTTAGTGAAGATGGATCCAAAGTACCTGTTTAACTTATCTGCCATTTCCTTGTTCCCCATAATAAATTCACCTTTTTCAAGTGTCCAACTTTGGCCTTAACTCATTTTTTCCTCTTCAAATACCTAAAGAAGCTTTTACTATCCTCCTTTATATTCTTAGCTAGCTTAACTTTGCACCTCATCTATTCTCCCCATAATGTCTTGTTAGTTATCTTCTGTTGCTCTTTAAACATTACCCAATCCTCTTGCTTCCAGCTCATCATTGTACTTCTTCTCTTTTCTCTAGGGGGCGCCGTCCTGTATGGTATGGCTGCCCAGCCTGCAGCTGTCCGTTTTATCACCTCGTTTTTTTTTTTTGTGAGTTATAGTGTTTTGTTTCTGGAGCTCTAGTCTTTTTTGTGTGGGGGGGGGGGGGGGGGGGGTGGGGGAAGGGGGAAACTGCTTTTCAGGGTCCCTACCTGGTCGGAGTGGCGCTTTTCTCCAGGCAGCATCTTCGACCCACCATCGCGGCCTACCAGTGGGCCTGGAGCGGCGTTTCCTGAGGGGACCGGCCAGAACCTCGGCTTCGGCGGCGGCACAGCACTGGAGCACTATAGCAGAGCGGGCAATGCCTTGACCGGGTCGCCGCGCTGGAACTCCGGTGAGCTGAGACCGCCGATAAAAAAATCCCGGAGCTGCGGATCTGTGGAGCGACCAGCCGCGGGCGGCGGCGCCGAACTTTACATCGGGAGCCTGGGATCTCTCGCCAAGATCACCAGTGGTGGAGCTCAATCCAGCGCGTCCTGTCGGCTTCGGAAGCTGCGGTCTCCGGTAAGGAAGCGGCCGTTCCAGGTTTCCCAAGCCACTGTGAGTATTCTCCCGACTGCGGAGCACCATCATCCGGCGAGAAGGGCCTGGAACATCGGGCCTCCATAATAGACGACTGTGGGGGCCAAAACAGGCCCGACTATGGGTGGACATGGGATGTAGAGTGGACATTGTGCCTTCCCTCATAATGGGAACCATTGTGGGGGGATGTTTTTTTTATAGAAACATAGAAACATAGAAATAAGGTGCAAGAGTTGGCCATTCGGCCCTTCGAATCTGCACTGCCATTCAATATGATCATGGCTGATCATCCAACTCAGTATCCCACTCCCTGCCTTCTCTCCATCCCCCCTGACCCCTTTAGCCAAACGGGCCACATCTAACTCCCTCTTAATATAGCGTTTACATTTATGTTTAATTATTTAAATTATGCTTAAATTTCTTTATTATTGTTACGTCTGTATTCTTTTTTTATGTGCTGCAATGGCAATAAGCATTTCACTACAGCTATTGGTGTATATGACTAATGAAGAACCTTTGAACCTTTTATTTTTATACTGTCCCTGACTTCCCTTGTCAGCCATGGTCGCCCCTTACTCACCTTGGAATCTTTCTTCCTCTTTGGAATGAACTGATCTCGCACCTTCTGTAATATCCCCAGAAATACCTGCCATTGTTGTCCCACTGTCATCCCTGCTAGGGTATCTTTCCAGTCAGCTTTGGCCAGCTCCTCCCTCATGGCTCCATTGTCCCCTTTGTTCATCTGTAACACTGATACTTCCGACTTACCCTTCTCCCTCTCACATTGTAGATTAAAACTTATCACATTATGGTCACTACCACCTAATGGCTCCTTAACCTCAAGTTCCCTTATCAAATCCAGTTCATTACATAACACTAAATCCAGAATTGCCTTATCCCTGGTAGGCTCCAGTACAAGCTGCTCTAAGAATCCATCACTGAGACACTCCACAAACTCCCTTTCTTGGGGTCCAGTCCCAACCTGAATTTCCCAGTCTACCCGCATGTTGAAATCTCCCATAACAACCGTAGCATGACCTTTAATACATGCCAATTTTAACTTAAGAGATAACTGGTTCAGATTCAGTAAGTAAAGGGTATTTGTTTAGATAAGCAAATGAATCCAGCACCTGTGATGCCAATGTAAAAGGTAGAGCAAACATTCAAGGAGGATATTGAGTAAATGTTTAATGTAGAGGGGAGTTTTGATTTGCATCTCACTATCTACGTGTGTACTGCTAATAGTACCAATCCTTTCTCTGAAGAAGGATTTGGACAGGCACTTGAGGGGAAATCATTTTGCAGGGCTTTTGGGTGAAAAGGTGAACTCCCCTACTCAGAGCCAGTCTGAACAACATGTCATGAATGCCCTCATTCAAATCTCTAACTATTCCATGATTTATAGATGAACTGTCAAGGTTTTTTTTTATCAGAATAATGTCATGGAATCATTAAAATCTACCAGAGAGAGCAATGTGGCCTCTACCACCTCATCTGGTAGATGACACCCCCACATATACCAGTACTACAATGAAGCAAAATCAAGATGTTTGTGCTTGTGTCTCCAGAGTAGGTTTTAAACCTACAATCTTCTGTCTGAAAGGCAAGCGAGTTGCACTTTCTGCCGATGCTACTTGATTGTATCCGGCATTTTCGGTGTTTCGTTAGGTTTTTCACTTGGCTGTGGTCCACCCTCTGCATCATTGTGTACCAAGCCCCTAAATTGGACTATGGGTAACTTGTAGTAATATTCTCTAACCCTTTCTGCAAGTTCTGTATTAATGCAGAGATCAAGCAAAGATCCCAAAATGGTACAAGATATTTGTTCCCCTGGTTTTCCTTTCTCCCACTTGACCTTTTCAAAGCATTCTTGTGGAAATTAAAATTTGCAGATATGTCACATTTATTATATTTAAGGAGAGAGTAATTTCCTTGAAGAATTCCATCAAATTGAACTCATTTTCACCTATTCACATCTGACATCCTTTCCAGCCAATCCTAAATTACAGTGCAATTCATTGGATGTGCTTACCTAATACTGCTGCATTTATAATATTTCTAAGCAGATACCAGTATTTAACTCATAGTTAACCCCAGCAGACCACCTAACTTTGTGAATTAATGTAGTGTTGTTGTTTCCAGAAATGGGTAAGAAATTAGCAAAAATACATGACTGGGTCTCGTGCTAGCCATTCTTAATCTGTTTTCATTATTATTCCTCCTTTCTTATATTTTTTCCGGACCTATCCAACTATCTCATATAATGTTTCTTTTCGAATTGTTGCCACCTTTGTGATGTAGACTGAATTGATGAATGGCAAATCCAGAATCTCCAGTATGAAGAACTAATTTGGTATTGCTGTGATCGTATCAAATGGATGATCGTGAATTAGCACCCCTTCTTCCAACTATCTTGACGTTGAAATTTGTTGCAAGTAAAAAATAGAAATGGGTGTTGTGTGCTTCCGCTTAGTTACAAATAAAAGAGCACAACCAATTAACTGCCCCGGTAAACAAAAACTATTTATTTTTCTCGGCAGCAGTCAAAACTTTAAATACTATAGTATTCCCACTTTGGCGAGCAGACCCGTGATGGATGTGTTAAATAATTTGCATTTAAAGAGACCATTTCACCATCATGAAGTGTTCCAAAGTGTTTAACAGTCAGCAGTTGTGAATGTGGTCATTATTGAAATGTAGGAAATGTGGCAGTCATTATACAAGCAGAGGTCACCCAGAAACACCAGTGGGATAATAACCAGATAATGAGACATGCCCTCTGAAGTCCAGTTCAGCATAAACTATTCCAACCATTAGTGATTGGCCCCATCTTGAATGACCTTCAACTGGTGAAGCCCTACCCCACCTTCCTCTAATGAAAGGTTGGAACCTCAAACTATGGAATCAAAATAGACGATAAATCTTCAGGACATTTTCACGATTATGCATGCTCCGCAAAGGATCAAATAATAATTAATCTTCATAATGTTCATTATAGATTAGGGGATTTGCGTGCATATCTGGCAGCTGATTATAAGGATAACGAGGTAAAAATGCTTGATGTTCTTTTCCTTCAAATCTTTCAATTGTGAAAATTGTCCAAAGGCATTTCTATAATATCAGCAAAGAAGCACGAGGTCTGCGATTTATTTTTGCTTGCAGTTGACAACTGAAATATAAATTACATAGCTGGGTTTCAATAGAAGTGAAGTTGAAGTGCATTGCAATCAATGATGCTACAGAGAGTAAATCATTTGTACAATCAAAATAGCAGCTGGGTGATTGGAATACACATGCCATAAACTCAAGGCACACACAAATCATTTCCATAAATAATGCAAGCTAAGTTGCAGTTGAGAAAATAAACCCTTAGGAAAATAATTGAATTTGAGTAAAAATTATTTTTTAATTTTAATGAAGCCTATGTTAAATCAACACCAGAATTAATTTCCCCTTTTTTCTTAGGTAAACATTATTAATTATTTTTGTATGCATTTTTTTCTTAATTTTTTTTTTGTTGTTGTTATTTTGTGTTTTAGACATTGTTTTAATTTTTTTATTGTGCTGTTCCCAGCAAAATGACTGGCTGCTGGTGTGTGGTAACGTTTGGATGTGATGGCCCAGCATTTCTGAGCACTGGATCATTTGATCTTTTTGTGAGGTTTATTTTGGATGCTTCTGCACATTCAGGAAGTGTATAAAATCACGAGAGGAATAGATTGGGGAGATGCACAGAGTCTCTTGCCCTGAGTAAGTGAATTGAGGACCAGAGGACATTGGATTAAGGTGAAGGGGAAAAGATTTGATAGCAATCTAAGGGGTAATTTTTTCATACAAAGGGTAGTGGGAGGTATGGAACAAGCTACCAGAGGAGGTAGTTGAGGCTGGGACTATCCCAACGTTTAAGAAACAGTTAGACAGGTACATGGATAGGACAGATTTGGAGGGATACGGACCAAACGCTGACAGGTGGGACTCATGTAGCTGGGATATGTTGGCCAGTGTGTGCAAGTTGGCCAAAGGGCCTGTTTCCACACTGTATCTCTCTATGACTATGACTCTAAGTTAGAACCAGGCAGAAAACTGCTGGTTGTTTCATTTATTCTTCCATTTATTCAGCATTTCATGGGTTTTATTACCCTGTAACCTCAAAATATTCTTTACATTGCAATGCAAGATCACTGAATTCAGCTTGTTTATTTTTCAGAAAAAGAACAAGTCGGAGTAAGAGATGAAAATTAGATTCAGAACGCAATGGGACTTCATTGCACCAACATTTAGCATTTGATTGTTTGGTTTGAATTTCAACCATGACTCACCATTATAGAACTGTAGGGAGTCTCTCATTAATCGTCAATTTGAGATACATCGTTCTGTTCCATCATCCACAATGCCTCAAGGATATAATAGTTGATGTCAATCTTACGCAGCGCTGGTTTACTGTTTATACTGCCAGTTTGGGCTGTATCCATCTAGCTAAACCACAGTGTGAATCACACAAGGGAAATCACCATTTGAAGGGATCATCAACTTCTTGTTAGATTGATTGGGATGCAAGAACGTTCAGGAGAATTGTGCTGCAGATCTTTTTTTCATATATTTTGGAAAGCAGAAGTAAAAGTGGGCTCTCAGTCCCAAAATTGGAAGCTTTGGTTATGGGCCAGTGGGCACTCCAGCTAAAACATGGGGAGGGATGAAGATAAGGCCTTGTTTTTAGAGGAGGAGGGATATGGCTTAACCTACACGTGTAAAAATAGTTTGCAGCTCGCCAATATAGTCAGGACTTTGCCTCGATTTCTACTCAAGGAACTTCATCACCTTGGATGATATGCAGAAGGATCCATGATCACATTGATTTACATACAGTGAGTTTTGGTGTGTTTTGAGGTGATTTAGATTATGCCCTTTTTCACCATAGGCTCTACAGACAAGAAAGAACAAAAAGGGCCTGTAATCCCTGACAGCCAGCCAAAAATAATGATGGTCACAGTCTGCCAATCATCAAGCACCACTCTGGAACAACAGGGACATGGACTAGGCCATCAATCTCTCCCTCTCACATCAGTCAGGATTATTAAATACATTTCCAAGCATTAACATCTTGAAAACCGCAGAGCAACAGGGAACAATATGAATCCTAGGGCCAATAAATAAATGTTCAGATGCCTAGTGATGCATGCTGTTCCCCTTGGTACACTCTGGAGAGTATCAGTTGTTTTGTCATTGCCCACTGAGTCCAACTTGATCCATACATTCTGTTAGCAAAGCCATTGAAGCACAACAGACGTGGGAGGTGGAGGAAGAAGAGAAAGAAAAAGATCATCAGAAGATCCAGTCAGAAAGCAATCAGAAGCTCTGTCTGAACCCCATCCTTCAGATTCTGCACATGCCCACCTACCTAACCATGATAGACGGCACACTGACTAACATATTTCCCTCTCTCTTGCAGGAGCAAATGATACTCACCAACAACAGATTACTGAACAACAGAACACTCACCAATAACTATTACCTTGTGCACAGGTTGATGGCCTGAGTGCAGGCCGCCATTGAAGTTTTGGTGGAGAAAAGGGGGAGGGGAGGGCAGTGGTTGTCATTGCAGCATCTTTGGCTGGTAGCTGTGCAGAGGTAAATTGATGATAACATCATGTTCATATCTAGTGCTCCTTTTGATATGCCATAATTGCATCTGGGTTTACAAGATGTGAATAGCCTTTCATCACTGTGACCATTGCTAGTGTCGTTCTCCTTTCAAATAGCTGAACTCTGAGCTGGCCCAGCCCCAGGTGCTGAATAGGAAGTAACTGAAGAAGCCAGGTATCATGTCAGTGGATCTCCAGCACAAAGAAATCAGTTTAGATACTGGCAGACTGCTGACAGTACAGTTGGGTTTAGAGATGGGATCTTAACAGGATCAGTCACCTGGAGAATATTATAACTAAGCCAGGGGGAAAGCTTAACCTATGCCCCAGCCACTCAGAAAGGGAGGTCATAAAAGCAACTAAGTTCTCACTATCTATATTCACAAATACTATCAACAATACAGCGATATGATATTGCTTGCATATTAACAAAATTCCCCCGTAGTTCAAATGCACTTGCACAATTACCAACTCTTGCGATACAACATGTTCATTGTCAATTACAAATATGAAAACTGCATGCAGTACATTTGGAGTGGTGGCCATCAACAGGCCAGTACATAAAAATAACACTGGGCAAAATGTATTAAAAAAGTAATCAACTCGTATTCGACTCGTATCAAGAACATTGAAATACAAGATGCTGGACCTTCGTGTGTAAGGATCAGTAATCTTCTCGGAATTTGTATTGAATTCCTTCAGGATTAATTGCTTTATGTTTTTGATAACTAGTTTGAGCGAGGATAATAATGACCCTTTGAATCTTCATTGTGCCTTTGAACAAGCTTGCTTTTTCCTGTCATTAATATTATATAAGGTTGGACAACTGATTATATTTTTTAAAGTCCTCTATAATTTATTTAATGTTGGGTTTCTTTCTCTTTTGGTTTATCACACAAGATATCTAGTGAGTTTGGTCTCCCTTTACATAATAGTGAACAATCATTGACACCGTTCCTGAGGTCACACATTTATCTACATATAGACAAGTGATTTAAAGCGGATTATGATTAATGTATATGGTGTACAACTTAGTTCAATTCAAGGTCAAGTAGGGATTAATGGAGAAAACACTCAGGGAAATTGGAACAAGAAAGGGACATGTAGCCAATTAAAGCTCTTGATTCTACAAATTGACGCAATTATTTATTGCAGAACATTATCATTTGATCTCGTGCGGGAGGTACTGTAGTATTTCCTTCCTTCTCCAACATCAAAGGAATATCATTGAAAAATCATTGTCTTACATCTCATATTATTCCGTGTAAATCCACAACCTTCGTATGAGTGCAGTTGTTGTTTTAATTGATCTATTTCCCTTACAGAAAGGCAAACATTAGCACAGCGCTTTGTCACTTTCTCGATAATTTTTTTTTTAGAGTTAATCAGTGAAATCAGTAAATGGGAAAGTCCAGCAGCAACTTGGGAGCAGCTGGGCTCAGTTCAACCGGGGTTGTTGCTGAAGCATAAAGTAGTGACTGCACACAATTGACCAAGCTGCACATCCTAACATGTTATGAGGAACCAAGGGACTTGTTATTTAAAAGAAGTAAACAGAAGAAAATGCTAGAGGAACTGTTCCTACTGAGACGCATATAATATGGACTGCACACTACCCAAGGAAATAAATCGAATAAGAAAATGGTGTGTGTTTGTTGGAATTTATCTTTCTGGGGAGAGGAGCGTAAAAGGGAAATTTGGGATGGGAGTTGAGCATACGGATGAGTGGAAAGGAGAAGGCTGAGTGGGGTGGTGGGAGATAGTGGGAGAAATGTGTGTTCATAGGGGTTGGGGAGAGGAAAGAGAGAAAGGGGGATAGATTGCGTATTACTTGAAATTGTAGAATAATATGAGGTGTTGTTCTTCATTGTGGGAAGGGGTGGGGGGGGGAGACAAGCAAGGAATCTTTTCTGGAAAAATAGGCACAGAAACAAAGAAGAGCTCAACGTCCTGGTGGACAAATGTTCATGTGCACCTCTTCCAATCCCATCTACCAATGTGGCCACTGTTACATCGATGAGACCAAGCATAGACAAGGGTACCATTTTGCTGAACACTTGCGTTTGTCCACCAAGGCCTGCTGTATCTCCCAAGTTGCTAACCGATTTAACTCCCCTTCTCATTTCCAAGCAGACCTTTCTGTCCTCAGCATTCTCCATGGCTTGAGTAAAACATGGAAAAAAGTGCACCTCGTGTTCCGCTTACAACCCAATGGGATGAATTTGAATTTTCCATTTTCAAGTAATACCCCCCTCTCTTTCTCCTACCACCTCATGCTCCACTGATTCTGGCACACATACAGTACTCCTACCATCTCCCATCATCCCTAATCACCCTGCTCATTCCCCCATATCTATATGCTCATCTACCATCCCTAACTCCCACATTTCCCTTTTATTCCCCCTTTACCCTTTATCTTGTGCCCTTCCAATCATATCCCTCCCTGACTAGATTTCACAAGTCCACTTCTTTCCTCATCTGACAGCCTTTTCTCTCCATTTCACCTCCAGCATTTGTCGCTTATTCCATCCATCTGCCAATCACCCCCTCGCCTCTCCCCAACTTTCAATTGTCACACTTAGCTAGGGGTTGCCAATGTTCTCACTCCCAAATAAGGGACAAAAAGGCCCAAATAAAGGACAAATTCCCGGCAGCAATTAGTTGACCGACTCGGCCGTGGCTGGGTGATGAGTTGGCCCGGGTGCTGGGCTGCACACAAAGCCCAGCCGGCAGGCCAGCTGAGGAGTTTTGCAAAGTCCGGCACCCCATCCAACTCATGAACTGATGATCGGCCATGAGAAGCAGGGGTGGTGGCATCGGCGGTAATAGAAGGTCCGAAGGTCGGACAGCTGGCCGAGCTGCCGACCAACGGGGCCACAGGCGAGGCACCGCTGCTGCACTACATGGGCTGCACTACGTCGGGACGGGTGAGGCGGGGCCTGACGCGGCGCTCCAACCCAACAGTCCCCTGACCCGAGTAGTAGCAGTCAAACATGGGACAAGGGCGGTCCTGTATGGGACAAACCAATGTAGCCCAATATACAGGATGCCCGGCTAATACCAGACAGTTGGCAACCCTACACTTAGCCCCATCCCCACCTCTCCTTTCCAGTTTTCTCTCCCCTACTGTTAGTCTGAAGAAGGGTTCTGACCTAAAACATCACCTGTCCATTCCCTCCACAGATGCTGCCTGACCCACTGAGCTCCAGCAGACTTTTGATTTTTGGTAAATGGTCCCTGGTCTCTTTCATCTCTTGTACCACAATCGATAAATGCATTATGCTCAGTCTTTTTAATACATGATCAATATTATTGAAGAACTATCTAAGTCTCATTGTAATAGTGCTAATGGAGTGAATATTTTAATGAGTGGGATAGAAGTTTCGTTTTGAGATACAGCATGGAAACAGGTCCTACGGCCCACTGAGTCGGTGCCGATCAGCAGTCACCCATACACTGGTTCTATCCCACACACTGGGGTCAATTTACAGAATCCACTTAACTTACAAACCTGCACATCTTTGGATTGGGAGGAAATCAAGTACCCGGAGAAAATCCCGGCAGTCACAGGGAGAACGTACAAACTTCGTAGAGACAGCACCCGTAGTCAGGATCTCTAGTGCTGCAAATTAATTGTTGTGCCACTGTGCTGCCAGTGTTCAATATGGTTATGAGTTAACTGAACTGATCTTGCTTTGCTTGCATTCCCAGGATGCAAGGCAGCAGTGTTCTAATCTAAACCAGCATTCAGCTCATTTACTGTGGAAAATAAGGACTATCAGCTCATCTAGGATTCCGTTGAGTACAGCGGCGTAGATGGTAAAGCTGCCAACTCAGATTGCCTGAGACTTGGGATTGATCCTAACCTCGGGTGCTGTCTGTGTGGAGTTTGCAACTTCTCCCTGTGACCATGTGGGTTTCCTCTGGGAGCTCTGGAGGAGCATCTATGGATCATAAACATGATGATTTGTAGGTTAATTGTAAATTACCCCACTATGTGATGGGAGTGGATGCGGAAGTGGATAACATTGACCTAGTGTGAATGGGCGATCGAAGGTCGGCATGGATTTGATGGGCCGAAGAGCCTGTTTCCAGACTGTACCTCTCTCTAAAATGAAAAAAATACTCATACCCCACCTTGGGTGGCAAAAAGAATAAATTGCAAAGTTACAATAATTTACTGTTTAAGAAGGAACTGCAGATGCTGGAAAATCGAAGGTAGGCAAAAATTCTGGAGAAACTCAGCGGGTGCAGCAGCATCTATGGAGCAGTATTCAGACTGAAGAAGGGTTTCGGCCCAAAACGTTGCCTATTTCTTTCGCTCCATAGATGCTGCTGCACCCGCTGAGTTTCTCCAGCATTTTTGTGTACCTACAATAATTTACTGCCTGCTCATTGCCCCAATCCTCCCTTTATCCATTCCCCAGTCTTCTCACATTTACCTGAGCACTGCTGGCAGCCAAACTCTGATTTGGTCCCATGAGCAGGCAACCCGTTGAGAGATGAGCAGGGCTGATGGCTCACTGAGGGATTGCTGACAAGGCCCAAAGCTCGACTTCCATTTGTTGACAGGTATCTCATCTCACTATAATAGTGACAGGCTTGGATAGAGTGGATGTGGAGAGGATGTTTCCACTAGTGGGAGAGTCTAGGACTAGATGTCATAGCCTCAGAAATAAAGGATGTTCTTTTAGGAAGGAGACGAGAAGAAATGTCTTCTCAGAGAGTGGTGAATCTCTGGAACTCTCTGCCACAGAGGGTAGTTGAGGCCAGTTCACTGGCTATATTTAAGAGGGAGTTAGATGTGGCCCTTCTGGCTAAGGGGATCAAGGGGTATGGAGAGAAGGCAGGTACGGGATACTAAGTTGGATGATCAGCCATGATCATATTAAATGGCGGTGCAGGCTCGAAGGGCCGAATGGCCTACTCCTGCACCTAATTTCTATGTTTCTATGTTTCTATGTCTTTAGTCAGAGTGTGGTGAATCTGCGGAATCCTTTGCCACAGAAGGCTGTGGAGGCTGTCAGTAGATATTTGTAAGGCAGAGATAGATAGATTCTTGATTAGTACAGGTGTCAGAGATTATGGGGAGAAGGCAGGCGAAAGGGGGTAGGAGGTAGAGATAGATCAGCCGTGATTGAATGGCAGAGTAGACTTGATGGGCCAAATGGCCTAATTCTACTCCTATCCCTTATGATCTTATGATCTTGACTCTGCAAACGTGACCAAGCCCAACATGTGACCAAGTCTGCGTAAATATCCCAGTTTTTTAAACAACATCGGTAGTAAAAGCTGGAAGTAGATAAGAAATGAGACGTGGTGTCAGGTTCTTTCATAGTATTTGGTTGTATAACTTGTGACTATCTGTAGAACACTGAGAAATTATACACCAAAAATCTGAGCTGGTATATTTTTCGGATTGTAAAATATATCACTTGGGATTAACAATAATCCTTCTTCGTTGAAAATAAAGGAAAAGTTTGCATTAAACAGCATATTTTATGTTCCAATTTTTTTTTAATGAATAATGGAATACTGTACTTCCTGAAGAGTTGCAACATGGCAGTCAATTTACATATGGATAGGTCCCACAAACAGCAAATATGATAAATAATTCCAATGTCTTTTAGGTTACAGGACACGATAATCAATACATTCACCAGCAGAGACTGGTAGGGTCTAGATTCATAAATGTAATCAACACATTGTAAGGGAAAATATAAATTTAAAATTGGAACCACGCTATTCACGGATGATATTGGAAGCATCTTTTTACAATACAGTGGAAATCTGTAACTTCTTCCCAGAAGGCAGATCATTTAAATCTTCAAGACTCAACACTAAACTTTAGCTTATTAAGAGTATATATATTAAAACAGAAATAAGACAGATAAATTCAGTGAAGGTACAAATCTGCCATGGTCTAATTCATTGGGAACATGCTCTCACAATAAAAAAACTGTAAGAAAATCTTGGATTTAGATCCAGCAGCAGGGAAGAAAGGAAAGTCAGAAGTCAGGGTAATGGATGATTTGGAAGAGATTCTACTCCTATGTACCTGGTCTCTTTGTCTTTCTTGGTAGATTAGGCTTTGGTGGCTATCGCTGGAAACCACAGGGTATTTTGCAGATGCTGTACACAACAGCCACATTGTAATGATGGTGGAGGAATTGAATGTTTAGATAGGTCAGAGGGGTGATAATCAAGCAGCCACTGTTGCCGGATGGTGTTGAGCTTCTTCGACCTGCAGTCACTCTGGTAAGTGGTGAGTATCCAATTGTGCTCCTAATTTGTGTTTTGTAGATGGTGAATGACCTTTGTGTCAAGAGGTTGCTCATTCAACTACGATGCCACGCCTCTCATTTGTTCCTTTAACAACACTCCTTATGCTGTGTTTCTGGTCAAATAGCAAGTCCTAGGATGTTGATGGATGGGGAACTTGGTCAAAGTAATGCCATTGAATGCCAAAGGTAGGCAGCTGGCTTCTCTATTGTTGGAGGTGGTCATTGCCTGGCACATGTGGCATGGGTGTTGCTTGATGTCTATGTTTTTGCTGCATACAAGCACGGGTTGCTCATTTGCAGACGAATTGTGAGTGGAATTGAACAATATTGAACAATCATCAGTGAACATTCCCACATCTGACATTATGATGGAAGGAAGTCACTGATGAAGCAATTGAAGATAATTTAGTCTTGGGCACTCTTCTGAGAAACTCCTACACTAATATCCTAGAGTCCGAGTGATTAACCTTGAACAACCACAACTATCTTGTGTACAGGATACAACTCCAACCTTTGGAGTGTTTTCCCCATTATCCCTTTTGAATTGAGTTTTACCAGGACTCCTTGATGCCACACTCAGTCAAATGTTACCATGATGTCAGGGCCAATCATTCTCACATCTTGAATTCTGTTTATTGGTCCATATTTAGACCATGTTTGTGGTTAGGTGTGGAGTTAGGTGACGCTTGCAATGCACAAATTGGGCATCTGTCAACAGCTTTCATTACTTTCCTGATGAACGAGAGTAGACTGATTGGGAGGTAATTGGCCTGATGGTATTGGACAGATTGTTGTGGACAGGACATAACAGCACAGTTGCTGGTAAATGCTAGTGTTGTACCTGTACTGGAACCTAGAGCTGGTTCTGGTGTGTAAGTCCTCAGCACAATATCTGGGATATTGTTTGGTCCTGTAATCTTTTTTTCATATCCAATTCTCTCAGCGGTTTCATGATATATGGAGTGAATCAAATTGATGTGAATGTTGGAATTGCCCACCCCTCTTCTATTTTTCTGTGACCTGGATCTTCCTGTGAGCTGCTCTACATCTGCTAGTGTGCATAGTAGTTGCACATTTACAGGCATTCAGAGGCTGAAGGGCAAGTCTAGATCAACATGGCAACAGGGTTTTCCACATATACAGTATTGAGTCTGAAGAGAGGTCTCGACCCGAAACATCACCCATTCCTCTCCAGAGATGCTGCTTGTCCTGTCGAGTTACTCCAGCATTTTTGTGTTTATCTTTGGTGTAAACCAGCATCTGCAGTTCCTTCCTACACATTTCCACATATATGGTTGATGTACGAGTGGGCCAGAACAAGCCCCCTGCCCCGTCGCTCTGTGAAGTTGTCCATGAATCTTTGAAACAAGTAAAGCCATTCATCCCTCAAGCTATGCCGTCTGTCGAAGTTAACAAGCTCATTAAATTCCTGGATCTATCCCGAACAATCAACATAGAAACATAGAAACATAGAAATAGGTGCAGGAGTAGGCCATTCGGCCCTTCGAGCCTGCACCGCCATTCAATATGATCATGGCTGATCATCCAACTCAGTATCCCGTACCTGCCTTCTCTCCATACCCCCTGATCCCCTTAGCCACAAGGGCCACATCTAACTCCCTCTTAAATATAGCCAATGAACTGGCCTCAACTACCCTCTGTGGCAGAGAGTTCCAGAGATTCACCACTCTCTGTGTGAAAAAAGTTCTTCTCATCTCGGTTTTAAAGGATTTCTCCCTTATCCTTAAGCTGTGACCCCTTGTCCTGGACTTCCCCAACATCGGGAACAATCTTCCTGCATCTAGCCTGTCCAACCCCTTAAGAATTTTATAAGTTTCTATAAGATCCCCTCTCAATCTCCTAAATTCTAGAGAGTATAAACCAAGTCTATCCAGTCTTTCTTCATAAGACAGTCCTGACATCCCAGGAATCAGTCTGGTGAACCGTCTCTGCACTCCCTCTATAGCAATAATGTCCTTCCTCAGATTTGGAGACCAAAACTGTACGCAATAGTCCAGGTGTGGTCTCACCAAGACCCTGTACAACTGCAGTAGAACCTCCCTGCTCCTATACTCAAATCCTTTTGCAATGAAAGCTAACATACCATTCGCTTTCTTTACTGCCTGCTGCACCTGCATGCCTACCTTCAATGACTGGTGTACCATGACACCCAGGTCTCGCTGCATCTCCCCCTTTCCCAATCGGCCACCATTTAGATAATAGTCTGCTTTCCCGTTTTTGCCACCAAAATGGATAACCGCACATTTATCCACATTAAACTGCATCTGCCAAACATTTGCCCACTCCCCCCAGCCTATCCAAGTCACCTTGCAGTCTCCTAGCATCCTCCTCACAGCTAACACTGCCCCCCAGCTTAGTGTCATCCGCAAACTTGGAGATATTGCCTTCAATTCCCTCATCCAGATCATTAATATATATTGTAAATAGCTGGGGTCCCAGCACTGAGCCTTGGGGTACCCCACTAGTCACTGCCTGCCATTGTGAAAAGGACCCGTTTACTCCTACTCTTTGCTTCCTGTTTGCCAGCCAGTTCTCTATCCACATCAATACTGAACCCCCAATGCCTTGTGCTTTATCAAGATCATTTAAAACCTATTACAAGCCAATTAAACAATTAAAATAAATGTAACCCTCATTAACAATATTATGAATATGTAATGGTGAAATACAATAAAATAATTTTAAAGAAGAAGAACATCAATAGGAAAGACAATTTATTTAAAAATACAACTTTCCTTATTCCTTGCCTTTTTTCCATTGCAGCTATTTTTTACCCATTCAATTGAATGCTTTCCATCGTCTTGGTCAGGTCCAAACTGGTGGAAGTTTTTTGTGCTGATTACCCAGCATAAGTCTTAGGAAATCCACCAAGTTTGCATTCCACTACAGTCTCCGTTTCATTGAATATAAACACATGTAATATACAGCACAGAAACGGCTAACCAGTTATGTCAGTCCTTATAATCTACTTTAGCCTCCTCCCATTCTTGCACAACCTTGTACTCATTTCAATCTCCATCACCTTAACTAACACTTTTATTACATTTACACCATTCACCTCCCTCTGGTAATGAGTTCAATATCATCGCTGGACCCTGACAAAGGATGTTACATTGTCTAATGTATATGGTATAACTGCTAATTTATTTGTTATGTTGTGTGTTTAATGTGGATGTAAAGCTGCAGCACAAACAAATTTCATCGTTCCAATCCTGTGTATATGATAATAAATCGTAGGTACACAAAAATGCTGGAGAAACTCAGCGGGTGCAGCAGCATCTATGGAGCGAAGGAAGTAGGCAGCGTATCGGGCCGAAACCCTTCTTCAGACAGTTCCTTCTTAAACGTAATAAATCGTATTTGACTCTCTGGTTTCCTGGTGACTTATCTTAAATGAATGGCCTTTCTTTTTGCTCATTCCTACAGGGACATTTGTTCAATGTCCAATCAAAAATTTCAAAGACCCCCGATCATATTGTGTTATGATCCATTACCACAGAAGGCTGCGGAGGTCGTCAATTGATGTTTTTAAGGTAGAGATAGAAAGATTCTTGATTAATAAGGGTGTCAGGGGTAATGGGGAGAAGGCAGGAGAATGGATGAGAGGGAAAGATAGATCAGCCATGATTGAATCGCAGAGTAGACTTGGACTGAATGGCCTAATTCTGCTCCTATATCGTGATCTTATGAACTTATGTCGGCCTTCAGTCTCCTTTGGCCAGAAGAAATGCTGACCCTGTTTATCCTCTCCTGAATGTTTTCATTCTACACTACTGATAACTTCCTCAGAACGATTTCTCTGTACCTTTAACCTTTATTAATGCAGTAACCCACTTCCCCAGAATGATTTAAGCAAGGTTGTTATAAATGTAGCTTTAATTTTCTGTACTTTGATGCTAATCCTCCAGAGAAAATATTGATGTTTGGTTTCTATACTGGTTTCACCAACACCAATTTTATCAACAAATGCATTTTTAATCCCTGGTCCTTTTCTCCCACAACCTCATGTCCACTATATTTTCCAGGGATTGTCACTTTCTTATTTTTCTTCCTTGATCATAGTAATCTGATATAAAATGTGCTAATGTAAAACCCATTCTCTTTGAAATACACAAGAGTGTATCAACAGGGTGCATATCAGAGGCTGTTTCCTAAATGAGCTATAATCAAGAGCTATAAAGAAGACACTTACGAGTGAGATGAAGAGGGAATATAAATCTTTGCAATTCCATTCCTCAGAGGGATATGGATGCCCATTCATCATGTGTATTCAATGCTATGATTGATCCCTTTTGTTACATATTAGATGAATACATGAGGAGTGGGCAGAAAAGTGAACTAATAGCCCTGTCCCACGGTACGAGTTCATTCCAAGAACTCTCCCGAGTTTAAAAAAAATCAAACTCGTGGTAAGCACGGAGAATGAACGTAGCGGGTACATCGGAGCTCGGGACGTCTCTTAGCGCTAACGGCAGGTACTCGGGAAGACTCGCTAACGGCAGGTAAGCACGGGAAGACTCGTGAAGATTTTTCAACATGTTGGAAAATGTCCACGAGAGCCCTGAGTACCGATGAGTGGCCATTACCGTAAATCTCCGAGTTTGATTCAGGGCAAACTCGGGAGAGTTCTTGGAAAGAACTCGAACTGTGGGACAAGGCTTTTATCATGCAGGCTGATGTTGAATGCTATGTGGTTGACCCCTGCTTCTGGCATTTTGGTCATTTTTAACAGTCCTCCTCAGAGTTGTCAATTACCCCCTGATTTGGTTTTGTCTGCAAATTTAGGAATTGTAATTTTGATTCAGTGTGTCAGTTGTTAATAGTTGTCAACAGGATTGAACATGCACGTTTACACCAAAGAGTAGTTAACCTACAAGCAACACTAGGATTGAATACATAATGACAAACCAGAGATTCTTATTTTGAAATGATCTACCTTTATTGAGGTCAGGCATTTACAATCATTTATTGCAATGGCTGATACAAAGGACAAAGGACAAAGGAGATTTATTGTCACATACACCAATTGGTGCAGTGAAATTTGAGTTACCATGCAGCACATAAATAAGATAAACACAACACTATAGAATTTAACATTCAACATAAAAAACATCCCCCACAGCAGAATCAACATTTCCCACTGTGAGGGAAGGCAGCAAAGTGCAGTCCACTTCCTCTATGTGCACCCGTGGACGGGGCCTATTGAGACCTCCGCAGTCGCTGCAAATGGCTGCCCGATGTTTCCGGCCCTCTCGCCGGAATGATGGAACTCCGGCATCGGAAGAACACTCTCAGCAGCTTGGAGTTCTGAATCGGCCGCTTCCTACCGGAGACCGCAGCTCCGAAAGTCGTTAATAATTTGGACTGAAGTACCTGTTTTCATGCAGAATAGCTAATACCTGTATGAATATTATTAACATCTATAATAACAAATTCTGTCATAGAATTCTCTGTAGCAAAAACAGGAAGGCAGATTACTATCTAAATGGCGTCAAGTTGGGAAAAGGGGAAGCACAACGGGATCTGGGAACTTGTTCATCAGTATGAAAGTAAGCATGCAGGTACAGCAGGCAGTGAAGAAAGCAAATGGCATGTTGGCCTTTATATCAAGAGGAATCGAATATAGGAGCAAAGAGGTCCTTCTGCAGTTGTACAGAGCCCTAGTGATACCACACCTGGAATATTGTGTGCAGTTTTGGTCCCCTAATTTGAGGACGGACATACTTGTTATTGAGGGAGTTTACAAGATTAATTCCCGGGATGGCGGGACTGTCATATGCTGAGAGAATGGAGCAGCTGGGCTTGTAAACTCTGGAGTTTAGAAGGATGAGAGGGAATTTCATTGAAACATATAAGATAAAAAATGCCCGCGAGTAAAAAAAGGTCGCCATGGAAAAAATCAATACTTTTTTTATTCGTAGGTTTAGTCGTAGTAGGTCATAGTAGGTCGGCATGTTAGTCATAGGTAATCGAGGGTCGTCGAAGGTAGTCGTAGATAGTCTTCATCAAAGTCGAAGGGAGGTCGAAGGAGGTCGTCTTCACTCTCCACTATTCAATGTCCAATTTTCCCGAAGTTAGTCATAGTTAGTCGTAGCTAGTCGAAGCTGGTCTTCAACATAGTCGAAGGAGGTCGAAAGAGGTCTTCTACAGTCGAAGGAGGTCTTCAACATGTCATTTTTTCAAACTCTTCTAAACTTGCCAATTAGGTTGCCCAAGTGGGACAGCCCCTTAAAGAAGTTTAGTTGATCCAGTGCTTGACTCAGTGTATTACTAAGCCAGACTAACGGGGTAAGCTTTAGGAGGATAATTACACCCACAGCTGACATCACATGGATTCCTCTAAAGCAAGTAACCACCCACCTAGCTAACTGCTGGTTTACTATGGAGAAGCTCACAGAGTAGCTTTCCATGATGGATTTGCACGTTTAACGGCATATGTGGAAATTAAATTCAGCCTAGTTCATGACCAAATGTTTTGGAAGATATGAGCATTTTCTGACAAAATGCATTTTTATAACACATCTAAACTAATTATAATGTGCTGCCGGTTCATTTCCACTTCAATAAGGCAAGTAAACTAAATAGAGCTTCTATCCAAATACTTTGTTTATAGTGGCTAACCAACAGCAGTGACTGATACAAAAATATATCTGAAGTTCTACCACACGGTATACATAGTTCTAAAAATTATATACAACACACAAATGGTACCCCAACACAATTTAATTGTTTTAATGATCCTAGGAGTAGCCTTCCTGAGCATGCCCTGCCATGCTACTAAGATTGTGGCGAGCCTGCATTCAGACTGCATCTTGGCCATATTTGAGGCCAAAGTATTCAGAAAAAATTACACCCTTAGAACTGTGGAGTATTGTACAACTGTAGAATTGTTTACTGGTGTAAGAGTGGTTGATAAAGCAGAAATTCAATATTTATGCCAGTTCAACCTTGTCCATTAAATCATTCAACAGTGTTATTCTGTCCATTAGCCTACTTTTACAGTTTTTACAGCTTGAGTTAAAAGGGGAACGATTTAATAGTAACCTGAGGGGCAGTTTCTTCATTTAGACTGAGGGTGATAGGTGTATGGAATGAGCTGCCAGAGGAGGTAGTTAAGGCAGGTACAATAATAACATTTAAAAGACACTTGGGCAGGTATGTGGATATGAAAGATTTAGTGGGATATGGACCAAATGCAGACAAATGGGACTGGTTTAGATGGGCATCATGGTCAGTATTGCCCTGTTTCCAAGCTGCAGACTGTACGTCTCTATGACTCCCAAATGAGTAGAATAAAAAAGATAACCTGCACACACCACAGAAACCAAGAAATGAGGGGAGGACTGCTGCGGTGGTTGAAGAAAAGATCAAACAAGTCTCAAGGAAGCTTTTTGTAGAGCAGAGAGAGAGAGAGTGCACGTGTCAGAGAGTGAGGGTCAGAGAGAGTGAATGTGTGGGAGAGGGAGAGCTAAAGGGAAAGAGAGAGGGAGAGGGAGAAAGAAAAAGAAGCGAATGGGTTAGCATGTAGGTTAGATTATGTTAAAATGTATAACTTGGAGAGATGATCTTCAAAAAAGTGAAAGGGCGTATGAGATGAGGCCTAGAAGCGTGTTGGAACAGAGGCGAGAATTATCTTATTGGTGTTGGGAGACCAGCAGATACGAAGGATAACAATAATATCAAAATATACAAAATATCTTCTTCCATAGATGGTTGTAAAGTAAGTATGGTATCCAACATGAATTCATGCGATGCACCATCCATTGATATCTTTGGAGAGAGTAAACAGTTCAAGGCAACACCCTTAACAGAATTGATGTCCAGAGGGATCTTGTAAATTCTGAGACTGTAAATTCTGGGCCATTGCTACATTAAGATGCATCGAGGAAAAAACAGATATATGCTTTAGTTCCATTGGATTTACAGTATTTCAAGGTCTAACGTGATTGTAATAGCACATTCTGGTTTCCAGTGAATAAATACTTTCCAAAGAAAGGTACATCTTCAAAACTTTAAATGGAAATTATTAATTGCATGCACTTTTGGCTAGAGTAATTTGTGGACTGAAAAGATCAATGTATGAGTGCAAGCAGAACAAAAAAGAATTACTGATCCATGCAATTACAAGCCAGCTCAATTCTCCAGAGATGGAATCTTATAACTATTATAATTTCTGACTTTCTATACTTAACATATAATGATAATTATCTATTAATGAAAATGGACAAGTCAGCTGAAGCAGCTTCATCTCTTAAGATGCACCAGATATATAAAAAAAGAACAGAAATAAAAATCCAGTCCTACTGCACAGTCTAGAGCCAAATTATCAACTATCCCTTGGCCTCTCTAGATGCTGCTTAATCCATTGCGGCGCTCCACCAGTTTTGTTTTTTGTTCCAGATTCTGTAATTTGCAGTCTCTTGTTTTTTCAGAAATGTGTCAAGAGTGCTTTATTGTCTTATGCACCAGAAACAGAACAATAATTGTTTTACTTGCTGCAGCTTTACAGGAACATTATCCTAACGTCACAACAAATAAATGAACAATAATCCATCATACAATAAATTATCAGTTATAGTCGGTAACTCGGCCATATTAATGCTAACCAAAGTACTAGTGCAAACTTAAATAAAATCCATAGAAGTTCAGTGCTGAAGTAGGGTTGTGGTTTGGGTGGTGCAATGTTCAAGAGGTGGCCAGTTGATGGGAAGAAGCTGGAGGTCAAGGTACTCAGGTTTTGGTACCTTCTTCCTGATGGGAGCAATGAGATGAGAGTATGGACAGGGTGGCGTGGATATTAGCACTTCATATAGATCCCTTGCGCCGCTCCAAGGTGGAGCACGTGAACCGGACGCAGCCTACAGCGGTGGAGCAGCGGCGCAGGACCCCAACGCTGCGCTTGGCCAGGCCGGGACTTTAAACATGATGAAAGCGCGACACGCAGCGGTAGAATTGCTGCCTTACAGCGAATGCAGTGCCAGAGACCCTGGTTCGATCCCAACTACGGGTGCTGTCTTTACGGAGTTTGTACGTTCTCCCCGTGACTTGCGTGGGTTTTCTCAGAAGATCCAAGATCTTCTGTTTCCTCCCACACTCCAAAGACCTACAGGATTTAATTTGCTTGGTAAATATAAAAATTGTCCCTAGTGTGTGTGTAGGATAGTGTTAATTTGCATGGATCACTGGCTGACGCGGACCTAGTGGGCTGAAGGGCCTGTTTCCACGCTGTATCTCTAAACTAAACTAAACTAAAAAAAAACAAATGGCTCCAAACCTGGCAGCGCAGCAAAATTAATTTCGCAATCTAATGTTTTATTGCATATGTGACAATAAATATCCATTGAATCCTTGAACCTTTGGAATGGTGTGAGGTCAATACACGTGATGGACTGGGCAATGTCCACCACTTCCTATAGCTTCCTTCATTCCTGGGCAATTGAGTTACCTAAACAGGCTGTGAGCATACCAATCAGTATGCTCTCTATCATACAGAAGTCCGTTAAAGTGTTTGCCACCATGCTGCATCTCATTAAACAACTGTGGAAGTGTGGGGTTGGTGAGTTTGCTTTGTGATTGCATCAACCTGCTGTGCCCAGGACAGATCTTCAGAAATACGCATGGCCAGGAAGCTGAAGCTGTTGACTCTCTCCACTGCCATCCCATCGATGAAGACAGGTTCATGGATCCTCGTGACCCATTAACCTACCTGAAGTCAATAATCAGCTCCTCGGTCTTGTTAATGCTGACAGCAAGATTATTGTTCTAGCACCATGCAATCAGATTATTGATCTTCCTCCTGTACTTTGATTCATTGTTCCCTGTTATTTAAAAAATCGCTTTGCAAGATCGTAGCGCTTACATATTATCATCTGTAAAGTGCTGTAAAGTGCGGTCCTATTCCGATACTGTGGCTTATTTCCTTTAGGGATGGACCTGCCATTTTTCGTTTGGACTGTAAAATGGAAGAGTGTAGCTTCCAATGCTTGGAATACCACAATACTTCTTTGATGAATGAGAACCAGAGCTCGGTCAGTATAGAAATTCCATCAGCCTTGCATTTGCTGATATGTCTAATTGTTGGTTTTAGTGTGCTCAATGGGTTTGGCTTTTTGATTGCAAAGCAGATTAAAACATCCTTCAATCTAAATTAACTCTCCCAGGTGCACTTGAAAAACATATGCAACTTGATAAGGTTCAGTAACCCAAGTAGAAATGTTTTATGCTGGAAGAAATCTCCCTTTTTATAAAGCAGTATTTCATCAGCTGCAATCCACTCTACACAGCACAGGTCTATAACAGACGGTGAACACTGTGATCTTGTTAAAAACAAGTCTTTTGTCTCCCCTCTGGAGAATGTTACTGGAGAGTGAGTTACTCGGTTACAAACACTGCAAACATCATGTTGATGGTTGGGGAGAAAGCTTGCATATTCTGGTCTCTCTTTCCAGAGCTTATGAAATTACCGAAATATCAAAGAGTCAATTCTTTCTGTATTAAAACATACATCAAAGGGCTTAATGATGTGCAAGTTAATATCAAATATTATCTGTTACTTAATGAGAGTGAAATTACCTTAGAATGATATTCAGGAGAATTGCAAGTTACAGTAAATGGAAATACAGTATTCATGTGTACATGTATTCATGCCACGCTTCATTAATTTCTTACAATTTCTGTTGAAGTTAAACTAATTTATATTTGTTCCAAATGTCAGATGGTATGTTGGCGACACTACAATAGTCTTTCACGATCTAACAATAGAAATGATATTGTAGTCACTGAAAAAAAGAGTAAATTTGATTGGTCGGTATTTTTGGCTTTGGGAGATAAAATGTAAACATTTGACTTTAAAATTGTACTTTTATTAAGACACAGAGTGAAAAGGGAGTGAAATTGTTTTGCCAGCAATCAATTTGTCATCTCTTTTAAATTGAATCCATAATCCGGCCTATTTTAACTGAAAAGTCTCCAAACCGCAAGATTAGACCCGAAAACCACTGCGAGGACATTTGGGGGCCGCTGAGAACGAGGATGGGCTTGATGGCTGACGAAAATAACGACCCGCCGAAATGAGGACCCAACGGCCACGTATGGTAGCAGATCAGGCAAAGAAGGGCCTGGCAGATTGCTGCCTGCAGGAGGAGCTCGGAGGCCCTGGAGTTTTGTGTTGAGGAGGGAGCTGCTGGTGACTACAACATAAGGACTGGGGTATTGCCTTCAAGGCGGCTGCAGGGGCAACCTCAGGGACACAGAGGCGGTCGGTAGGGCAGAAGGACGTCGGGTCATACGTCGGCAGCAGCCTGGGGCTTATGTGGATCGGGGATAATCCAGTACTTCCAACATGTGGACAAGACTTTGAACTTTTGACTGTCTTTTGTCCTTGTAAACTGCCAAAATATGGCGATTGTACATTTGTGGTTGTGCTAAAGAATTATACTGTGCTGTGCATACATGACAATAAAGAAGCAATGATGACATTATTATGACAAAAAGGTGCATTACTTTTACTCTGGTAAAAATGGGCAGGCAGAGTTTTTGTCTGTCTGCTTTGAGAGGTCTGAGGTGTGGTTGTCCTTGGAGCAACAAGGAACAGATGTCTAACGAGGCATCCCAGGCTCATCAGAGAATTGGACTGAAACTGTGTTTCAAGAGAGTGGTTACATTTGGAGAGTGACCTAAAGGGACTCATTCAGGAATGAGGAGACTTGGAAAAGGATGGATTAGAAATGGGAAAAATTGAGTTTAGTTTATTGTCACGTGTACCAAGGTACAGTGAAATGTTTTTGGTGCATGCTATCCAGTCGGCAATTACAATCGAGCCACCCACATGGTACAGAAACATGACAAAGGGAATTACGTAAAAAATAATGAGTGCAAGATAAAGTCCAGTAAAGTCCAATCACAGATATTCCTGAGGTGGATAGTAGCTCAGGACTGCTATCTAGTTGTTGGTAGGATGGTTCAGTTGCCTGATAATAGCTGGGAAAAACTAGCTCTGAATGGAGGTGTGCGTTTTCATACTTCTGTACCTTTTGCCCGAGTGGGTATGAGGAAAAAAAGGGAAGGCCTGATATATATAGCTATGCAAGGTAAGAATGGGAAGTGAGTTCAGGAATGGTTGGGTGGGAGGTGGGTGCCATAAGGATAAATGATGATTGATTAGGGAAGCATCAGAAGTGACTATAATAAGAAAGAGGTGATGATAAGTAATCAAAACTATGTGATAGAGGGGAGAAAGTCATGTGTAAATGTTACCAGGAAGGAGAATAATGGGTTAAAGTCTCACAATAACATAAGCATATTTCAAATACTTAGCTTACTGGCTACAACCTGCACTAGGCCTTTACGAAACATTGCATTTCTACATATAGATCTATTTTTCCTAAATCCTGCCAGGAACAGCGAGTGAGGCCACCAGCAGTGGCTGCCTCGCAACAGTCTGTCAGTCCTTTCTTCTTTTTGTTATTTTTAGAATGTGTTAAAAATATGCTTTAGTGTTCCTTGGTTTGTTTTTGTGTGTGGGGGGGGGGCTGGGGGAAACGTTTTGTCAATCTCTCACCTCGACGGAGATGCAATTTTGTTTCTGTATCCCATCTCCGTCCCCACTGCGGCTTAACATCGTGGAGTTGGTGGCCTTTCCTGGAAACCGACCCGGCGCTCCAAGCCATAGGAGTCTGCGGGACTTTAACATCGTGGAGCTTGCGATCCCTTTGCCGGGGATCGAAGTTCCAACCACGGGGCCTGTGGATTTTAACGTCGTGAAGCCCGCGGTCTCTGGTAAAAAGAGGTCGATTCAGGAGATTCATGCGGCGAAGAGTGTTTCAATTGCCCCGACGCGGGAGTTTCGATCACCCCAACTTCGATCCGGGCTTCGATCGTCGGCTGCGGGGGCTTTGACTGCCCCGACTGCGGGAGAACAAAGAGGAAGAAGATTGAACTTTATTGCCTTCCATCACAGTGAGGAATGTGGAATCCACTGTGGTGGATGTTTATGTTAACTTTTATGTGGTTGTGTGTCTTGTTGCTTTTTATTTAGTATGGCTGATGGTAACTCATATTTCACTGTACCTTAATTGGTACGTGACAATAAACTGACCTTGAAACCTTGGAAACATGGCTGTCCCAAACAATTTTGCACGTAGCTCCTTACCTGCATGTTCCAAAGGACTAACATGTTTCAAATGTGAGTCCTGGTTAGTACACAACTCAAGTTCACAAATGTCTATCTCAGACCCCATCTATTTCTAACTGTCTCCTCCCACATGTACACTGACGATATTCTGCTTTCCATTTTATTTCTTTGTTTGTTCACAGGATGTTTAATTTATTTGAGTTTTTAGTTTAGTTTAGTTTATTGTCATGTGTATCGAAGTGCAGTGAAAAGCTTTTTGTTACGTGCTATCCAATCAACGGAAAGACTAATATATGATTACAATCGAGCCTTCCACAGTGTACAGATACATGATAAGGGAATAATGTTCAGTGAAATATAATATCTAGTAAAGTCTGATTAAAGATAGTCCGAGAGTCTCTAATGAGGTAGATAGTAGGTCAGGAAGGCTCTCTAGTTGTTGATAGGATGGTTCAGTTGCCTGATAACAGCTGGCAAGAAACTGTCCTCGAATGTAGAGGTGTGCATTCTCATACATCTGTATCTCTTGTCTGATGGGATAGGGGAGAAGAGGGAGTGACCGAGGTGAGACTCAGCCTAGATTCTGCTGGTGGCCTTGCTGAGGTAGTGTGAAGTGTAAATAGACTTAATGGAAGGGACATTAGTTTGCCTGACGGGCTGTGTCCACAACTCTGCAATTTCTTGCAGTCTTGGATGGAGCTGTTCCCAAACCATGCTGCGATGCATCCCGATGAAATATTTTTGTGTAGAAGTTGGTGAGAGTTGTTGGGGACATGCTGAACCTCCTAAAGGCCCTGTTCCTCTTTCCCAAGTTACTCACAAATTCTCCAGAGTTTTCCCCTTGATTCAAACTCGGAGATGCCAGCTGTAGGTCCTCGGGGCTATTTTTTTTACTCGTGGACATTTTTCAACATGCTGAAAAAACATCCCAACTTACCTGATGCCCTGAGTACCTATGGCTGGCATTACGAGCCGCTACGAAATATCTACGGACTCCTACAGCCTCCTACGGACTTGCTACGGACTACGAAAACTCAGGAGAATTTGTGAGTAACTCGGGAATGAGACAGGCCCTTTAGACTTCTAAAGGGCCAGTCCCACCAGCATGCGATTGCATGCGCCTAGCACGAGCAAACGTGGTCGCTAGAGGCATACGGCCTCGCGGGGCATACGCCTAGCGCATGGCATTGTGCGTGACGTCACCGCCCGGCGTGCCGTTGTGTGATGACTTCACCGCCCGACACCGTGCGACATCCAAATTCAGTCGGTCCACCTCCTGCCCAGCTGATTAGTGAGTATGATGTCGGGACCAGCCCCGCACAACTCCATACGGCTCCGCGGTTCAAATTGGGACCGACCCCATGAGGCCAAACGCCTCAAGCAACCATATTTAGTCGCGCTAGACGCATCCAATTGCACGCTGGTGGGATAGGCCCTTAAGGAAGCAGAGGTGTTAGTGCTTTCTTGATCTTTTCTTTGATATGGGTAGTCCAGGGCAGGTTGCTGGTGATATTTGCTCCTGAAACATGAAGCTTTCAACCATCTCTACTTTGGCACCGTTAATGTGGAACATGGTATGTGGCTTTTTGCTTCCTGAAGTAAATTTGTAAAAGTGGATCTCTTACAAAACTTGATTTTTTGTGCATCTCTAAAAGCTCTTGAATCAAAGAGATGGTGATGAGTCATCCAGAACATTGCACCTGTGATTACATACAGGCTGAATTAGGTCTGGAAGGTAGATCACCTTCACTGAAGCTCATCACTGTACCACCAGTCTTTTACAACAGTTAGGTGGTCTCACTGATACCATCATTAGTGCTGGGTTTTTATTCAATACCATTGGGTGGCATGGTAGCGCAGCAGTAGAGTTGCTGCCTTGCAGCGTCAGAGACCTGGTTCGATCCTGACTGTGGGTGCTGTCTATATGGAGTTTGTACGTTCTCCCTGTGACCTGACTGGGTTTTCTCTGAGATTTCCGGTTTCCTCCCACATTCCAAAGATGTACAGGTTTGTAGGTTAATTGGCTTGGCATATTAGTAAATTGTCCTTGGTATGTGTAGGATAGCATTAGTTTGCGTGGATCGCTGCTTGGCGCAGACTCAGTAGGCTGAAGGGCTGGTTTCCACGCTGTATCTCTAAACTAAACAATTAAACTAAACATTGAATTCCTCTAATTTAAATTCCCCAGCTGCCATCATGGGATTCAAATTTAAGTCTCTGTACCAATAGTCCAGACATTAGCAAGCTTATCCAGTAAGTTATCCGATATATTACTGTAGATCAAGGGTGGGGAACATTTTCATGTTGAAATGCCGCATTAAGTTAGCTCTAATCTAATAAGGCCGCATCCAAGAAACTTCAATTAGATATACTTCAAAATGTACATTTTTTTGTAAAAACTTACTATATACTAACTTCAAGAAAATGAAAATATTGTGTTAATTCTAAAGTTCCAAAAACCTGGACCCACTGCAGTTTGACTACTGCCACAACAGATCAACGGTGGATGCGATCTCGCTGGCCCTCCACTCCGCTCTGGACCACTTGGACAACAAAAACTCATATGTCAGTTTGTTATTCATTGATTACAGCTCGGCATTTAATACAATCATCCCCTCCAAGCTGGTTACCAAGCTCTCAGATCTGGGTCTCTGCGCATCCCTCTGCAATTGGATCCTCGACTTCCTCATTCAAAGACTGTTCATATTGGTGGAAATGTGTCAGCCTTGATAACAATCAGCACGGGAGCACCTCAAGGCTGCGTGCTCAGCCCCCTGCTGTACTCACTCTATAATTATGACTGCGTAGCCGGTCATAGTGCAAACTCCATCATCAAGTTCGCTGATGACACCACTGTTGTGGGATGTATCACTGATGGGGACGAGTCAGAGTATAGAAGAGAGATCGACCGACTGACCAAATGGTGCCAGCGCAATAACCTGGCCCTCAACACCAGCAAAACCAAGGAACTGATTGTGGACTTTGGAAGGGGTATGATGGGAACCCACAGTCCCGTTTATATCAACGGGTCGATGGTGGAGAAGGTCAAGAGCTTCAAATTCCTGGGCGTGCATATTTTGGAAGATCTCTCCTGAGAACAATGATGCAATTATTAGGAAAGCACATCAGCGACTCTACTTCCTGAGAAGATTACGGAGAGTCGGTATTTCAAGGAGGACTCTCTCTAACTTCTACTGGTGCATAGTAGTAGAGAGCATGCTGACCGGTTGCATCGTGGCTTGGTTCGGCAACTTGAGCGCCCTGGAGAGGAAAAGACTACAAAAAGTAGTAAACACTGCCCAGTTCATTATCAGCTCTGACCTCCCTACCATCAAGGGGATCTATCGCAGTCGATGCCTCAAAAAGACTGCCAGCATTTAGATTAGATTAGATTAGATTCAACTTTATTGTCAGGTACAGGTACAACAAAATGCAGTTTAGCATCTAATCAGAGTGCAAGGTAGTAAAATGCTGATTAAAATAATATATACAAATGAGGATAAATTGATCTATGTACATAGGCAAATAAATATATACAGATAAAAGATTGACATGTGCTATATTCTGGTGAATAGAACTTAACAGTAAATTTTACTTCGGAGTCACGTGAGTGACTACGTGAAGAACCCTGCCAGGACGCATGCGTGTCATATCGCTACACGCATTGCAAAACAGTCATGCAGATGGAACGACGTTCCCCCTCAGCGGCAGAATTTAAAAGCCGGGAACTGCAGGTAAGAAATACTCTGCGTTCTTTTTTGTTCCACTTACTATGTTACAGGTGGAGTCAATGGACAGGACAAAGAAAATAAGAAGGCTGCGACAAAGCTTGCGGGGGAGAACCGCGGAGTTGCGGGCAGCCAGCAGCGGCCAACGGCACACAAATCGCCCGTAATGGGAACAGCCCGACTTCGCCCCCGCACCGGCCAGATCTACACTGCGGCTGGGCGGTAAGGCAAAGCAAAAATCTGATAGAGTCGTTGGCTCCGCTGAGTCCGACTTTCAGCAGCCGCGAGCGGCCAGTGACCGAGAGCATTGGAGCCGGTTGGAGCGGCTGATGGAGCAAATACTCCAACGTGACAGGCTCCGGGAGATGGAGGCTAGTCACTGTGGGCAATTTGTAAGTCCTACAGCAGTACCTCTTGTAGGGCTGCACAGTGCTTCTCCCTCGTCAGAGGGGAGTACTGGGGGTCAATTCTGGGCTGACCCTGAAGAGGGGTTTGCAGAACAAACACCAAGTGTGCGAGGGGTGCAAGAAAACGAAAATTTACTGGACATGGTGTCCCAATTCATACAACCAGACCTAACTGGCCAAAACCTGGAACCAAAACTAGCTGCCAGTATTGACTATATGTCATTTAAGCAGCTACAAGAACAGGCATTAATGGACACCACGGCAAGACACTTACCACCAGGGAACTGTACATCACTGAATGTTCCCATTGTAAACCAGTGCATATGGAAACATGTCGGAGCAGCAATTAGAGCTAGGGACTTGAAATTCTAAAAAGTACTGAAGGTCCTAACAGCGGGAATTACAGCTTTCGCCCGCACAATAGATGAAAAAGACACATCACAGGATCAACAGGATGCACTTGCTTTATTCTGTAACACCCAATACGAAATAAACAGTATTAGGAAGAGTGCCATCCAACCCGCTTTAGACCCTACATTTGCAGGTCTGTGCAAACCTGGAACCCCTAAACCACCAATCCTACTATTTGGAGGTAATCTATCCAAACAAGTGAAAGAACTCGATGAGGAGGCAAAAACCCTGGGGCTCATCAAAGCAGCATCAGCTAAAACCTACTTCGACCACAAACAGCACCCTTACGCACCCACCAGTCGAACAAGACAAACTGGTGAAAGCTCGAAGGCCAGGTACAGCGAACATCGGTCTTTTTTAGGCCATGGCCCAGACCGGCCTTCGTGGAAGATGCACAAATCCCCAACACCAACCCAACCACAGACCCAGACACCGGCGCCTCAACGTCCACGAAGGATACCGAGAAAGAACTAAACCTACCACTGGTAACCATGGAGGTAGGTGGGTCTTCCTTACGAATTAAAGGGAGCATGGAGGTTGGTGGGAGATTACACTTCTATCTGGATGCATGGAATAAGTTAACTACCGACACATATTTTAAGCAGTATCCAGGGATATACCATAGAATTTATACATAAACATAACCCTCCAGTTCAGCATGTACCGAACCGAATGCTCGTGCTTTCAGGCAAAGAAAAATCAGAAGCACATGCTGAACTGGAGCGGCTTTACGCAAAAGGGGTAATTGAAAAAACCCAACACGAATCGCTGGAATTCGTGTCCAATATCTTTATCAAAAACAAAAAAGATGGTGGTTGTCGCATCATCATAGATTTGACTAATTTGAATACTTTCGTACAATATATTCATTTCAAGATGGAAACCTTTGTTACTGCTAAGCAATTGATTTCCAAAGGTTACTACATGGCAAGTATCGATTTAAAAGATGCTTACTATTCAGTACCTATACGAGGTGACCACAGATGTTATTTAAAATTCAACTGGATGGGTCAGCTCATGGCAGTACAGAGCACTACCTAATGGTCTAACATCAGCCCCCAGGCTGTTCACAAAAATATTGAAACCAGCCCTAGTGTTTCTGTGGGAACAAAAACACATGGTGATGGCATATCTAGACGACATACTTATTGTGGGCAAAACTTTGGAATTGGCTAAACAAACGGTAACAGCCACAAAACAATTATTTGAAAAACTGGGTTTTATCATCCATCCAGTTAAATCTAAATTAACGCCTTCTACCACAATGGATTATCTGGGGTTCACCATTAACTCAGTTCACATGTCGGTGACTTTGCCTAAGGAAAAGGTTACAGCCTTAACAGAGGCTTGCAGTAAACCCCATTGACATCAGTAAACCATCCATCAGATTGGTAGCAAGAATAATTGGCAAAATAGTGGCTGCCTTTCCAGCCACACAATTCGGACCTTTACATTATCAAAATTTACAGAGGACAAAAATACGAGCACTCAAAATTAATGGTGGTCATTTTGACAGACCAATGAAGCTACCAACCGAGGCCATAATGGAACTAAAATGGTGGAAAGATAACATTCGGCATTGTTCCAACCCAATCATTATCAGCAACCCGTCTATGGTACTACAAACTGATGCCAGTGCACTTGGTTGGGGTGCTACCAATTCCATCTCCAGCTGTGGAGGTAGATGGAATGCACAGGAGGCATCATTATTACAAACACCTGGCATAAACTACCTGGAAATGTTGGGTGCACTCCATGGCCTTAAGTCATATTGTTCTGGGTTATATCACCAGCATGTTAGACTACAAATTGACAATACCACCGTGGTAGCATACATTAACCACATGGGTGGAAACAAATCGACATCATGTGACAATCTGGCCAACACAATTTGGCAATGGTGTATCCAGAAAACTATTTGGATATCAGCTACCTACCTACCAGGTAAACTAAATTCAGTGACAGACACCAGGTCACGCAAATTTAATGAAAACACCGAATGGATGTTGGATAAAAAAGTATTTGCTGACATTGCAGCACGGTATGGAATACCAGATATCGATCTATTCGCATTCAGGCTTAATCACCAGTTATTACACTATGTTTCATGGGAACCACACCCTGGGGCAGCGGCAACAGATGCATTTTCGCTGCATTGGGGGAAATTGTTTATTTATGCATTCCCTCCTTTCTGCCTCATCAGTCGGGTATTAAGGAAAATACAGAAGACTCTGCGTCTGGTATTTTGGTAGTACCCGATTGGCCTACTCAACCATGGTTCCCTGTGATACTCGACATGGTATTAGAACCATGCATCACCATCCGGAATAGACCAGATTTACTGGTTCATCCCGTAACAAGGGAAAGCCACCCATGTCATAACCATATGAACTTATTAATTTGTAGAGTTTAAAAGCACCTCTACTGCATCTGGGACTGACGGACCGAACAGTGGACATTATTTCAGCGGCCCACAGACAGTCCACCAAAAAACTGTACCTGGTGTACATCAGGAAATGGGAAATGTACTGTCACAACAACAACATCAACCACAGATCAATGAACATCCCGTCTGTTCTGGAATTCCTGGCAGGCCTCCATTACGATGAGGGGCTCAGTTATAGTGCCATCAACTGCGCCAGAAGTGCTCTGTCAATATACTTATGGCAAGGAACAGAGCGGCATTCTGTTGGGACACACCCCCTGGTAACTAAACTTATGAGGGGAATTTTTAATGTCAATCCCCCAAGAACCAGGTACTCCCTAATATGGGATGTGAGCATTGTACTGACCATGCTAAGGAACTGGTCTCCAGCTACAGCTCTGTCCCTACAGAAACTGACACTAAAAACAGTCATGCTGATGGCCTTAGTCACAGCCCAAAGGGTCCAGTCACTACATAAATTAAGGCTGGACAACATGACTTCTTCATCTGGAAACTTAACTTTTCACATCAATGAATTAGTCAAGCAGAACAGACATGGGTCAGCAGGCCTAAAAATAGAATTTAGGGCCTACCCGACAGATGATCGTCTCTGTAGAGTAAGACACTTACTATTATATATGGAGTATACAAAAATCATCAGATGCAAAGAAATGGCACTTTTAATCAGCCTCAAACAACCACACAAAAAAGTGACAGGCCAGACCATCTCGAGATGGCTGAAACAGGTCCTAATAAAGGCTGGAGTGGATACTAACATTTTTAAATCTCACTCCACCAAGGCTGCAGCTACATCGGTAGCTATGCAGTTGGATGTTCCAATGGACCAAATCCTCAAGACAGCAGGATGGTCAACGGAGAAAACTTTTTCGATTTTATCACAAACCAGTAATTAAACCTGGAACGTTTGCAGAAACAATTTTAAGTTCTGTAATATAATTTTACCCCATAAATAGGAGTTATAATTTGGTGTTAATAAATTTATCGTTGATTTCAACGTCGAATTCATGTCTAATAATGTTAACACTATTCTTCCCATAATCATCAAGGCGGATGTGATGCATGGACTCGTTTCCACGGCATGAAATCACAGAGCTTTAAAATCTTCACGTAGTCACTCACGTGACTCTGACGTAATATAGTAAGATTAAACGAGAACTTATCAGTTCGAAGTTTGATCGTTATTTTATGAGGAGTACATTGAGGGAATACGAGCCCTCCGCTCCCACCCTTGATCATATACTTAACTGGTATCTTCTTCTCTAATCTTACTATGTTTAGTCATTACAGTTATCTATGATTTCACACAGCTGCTTTGAAGAATGACACGCATGCATCCTGGTGGGGTTCTTCACGCATTCTCTCAACGTACTCCTCATAAAATAACGATCAAACTTCGAACTGGTAAGTTCTCGTTCTCGTTTAATCTTACTATTGTATAAACTATAAATAATACTGATGAGAAGGGAGGGGGGGAGCTGGCGCCGGGCCTGTGAGTTCAGCAGGGTAATGGTGTTTTGGAAGAAGCTGTTCCTTAGCCTGCTGGTGCGAGACCTGAGGCTCCTGTACCGCCTCCCTGATGGGAGCAGGGCAAACAGACCATGGTTGGGGTGTGAGGGGGTCCTTAATGATTTTGCCAGCCCGTCTCAGACACCGTGTGCGGTGAAGGACAGCCATGGCAGGGAGCAGGGCACCGGTGATGTGATGGCTGGTTTTCACCACCCGTTGCAGTGCCTTCCTGTCAGCTGTGGTGCAGCTGCTGTACCACACCGTAAAGCAGGTGGTCAGGATGCTTTCTATGGTACAGCGGTAGAAGTTGGACAGGATCTGAGGGGACAGGTGAACTTTCCTAAGCCTCCTCAGAAAGTGGAGGCACAGCATCATCAAGGACCCACACCATCCTGGCCACACTCATCTCTCCGCTACCTTCAGGTAGAAGGTACAGGAGCCTGAAGACTGCAACAACCAGGTTCAGGAATAGCTACTTCCCCACAGCCATCAGGCTATTAAACTCAACTGAAACAAATCTCTGAACACTAATAGACCATTATCTGTTTATTTGCATTCATCTTCATCTGCTGATTTATTGATGTATGTATATATTTATATAATGGTATATGGACTCACTGATATGACATGTTCTGTATTCGTGCCTACTATATTCCGTTATGCTGATGCAAAGCAAGAATTTCATTGTCCCACCTGGGACATATGACAATAAACTCTCTTGACTTGAACTAACATTTTAATGACTTTCTTGTGGCTGCTTTTTGTGGGAAAGTATTTGAATATTTGGTTGAAACCAGGCACGTACCGTCAGGGTAGGCAAGGTAGGCAGTGCCTACCCTGACTAAAATTATAAAATGATAATTATTTTATATATATATAAAACATATATAAAATGGTCATTAATAGTAAAGGCACGGGAGAATAATGCTTCCCTAAGGGATCGATCTCCGAGGGAAGCATAATTCTCCCGTGCTTTCCATCCGCAGTACATTTAAAACACAGAAGTATGTGCTACTCACGTGCCATCGATGATGCTTCAAGCCATCAGTGGGAACGGTCCGTAAATGCAGCTGAAATTCTGCCTTTACACCATGGACAGCGTGCATGTGCTGCGCTCCGCACTGCGCATTCGCACCAGCCTACTGCGCATGCGCAAGTTTCTTGGCGGGTTTTTCAAAGATGTATAGTGATTACCTGAAGAGTTTCTCAAAGCAAACTTACGAGGAAAAGACCAAAATAATTAAAAATGTCAGACCAATGGCAGAACTTAAAGAACTTCAACAGCGTAAAGGAACAAAAATAATTAGAACATTTGAAACAGCTTGGTACGACAGGAAACAAAGAGAGGACTGGATTTTGTGTACAAATAATATGGTAAGTAAATTTCTTTGAGCTATATGTTTTTAAATACTTTATTAAGAGATAGGACCTATTGAAGACAAATTACTTAATAAAAGTCGAGAGAACAATCTGCGCATGCACGGTTTCCACGATTTTTTAAAAAAAGCCGACTGACAGCTCGCCGGGAGAGAACAATCTGCGCATGCGCGGTTTTCAAGATTTTTAAAAGCCACGGCCTACCCTGACTAATTACTCACGGCACGTGCCTGGTTGCAACATGAGGTACGCGGTTTCAGCTGATCTTCTAGATGGCTATCCGTTATTTGTGACCTTGATTTGGGTTAGGTAGGAGAATGTAGATTCGCAGCAATAAGTGGCTGAAAAGCAAGAAAGCATTTTTTGTGCATGTTGCCGAAGACGTGGGTATTCTATTGCATTTTCCATATTTCAATCAGACCTTTCTTAGCATCAAATAAGGACTTTAAAATGTCATCTTGTGAGAGCTCAATCAATTCCATCTGTAGTTCTTTAGGAGCCTTGGAGACATCAACTAGGTGAGGTTGAAATGCTAATTTGAATGCTAAAAAATGCTAATTTTGTTTAATCTTCTTTTACTCTTTGGTATTTTAAATACGTTCATTTTAAGATTAAAATACAAATAATAAAAGACGAACAAAAACATATTAATAAAAATAAAAGGATTTGTTCCACAAAATTTGGATTCATTCAAAAGGCCGCACTTAATGGCCGAGAAGGCAGCATTAAGGCCGCAGGTTCCCCACCCCTGCTGTAGACACAACATGCTGGAGTGACTCAATGGGACAGGCAGCATCTCTGCAGAGAAGGAATGGGTGACGTTTCGGGTCGAGACCCATCCTAAGCAATACTACTGTATTAATTTGTCAACAACTTCTCAGAAATACTACATCTTCTTACATTTGTCACACTATCCATATCCCTTTCCATTCTAAATAAGCAGGATTTTCCAACCAAAACGAGGCTGGCAAGCTATTGCTTTTTTTCTCTGCTATAAAACTTAGGGCTTTCTATTTGAGGGATTGTCCGAAGCTGAATTCCAAAGCTTTCCTCATCAGCCCCCTGTTCTTAATTCACTCCAAATTTCTTTCTCTTAGGGTGCTTGTGCTTGCTGACAGCAACTTCTTTGACTGTCCTGATTTTAGATTTACCATTCCACCTGACAAGTGCCTCTATAGACTTACAACCCAATGCATGCCAACTGCCCACCCACCCTCTCTCCCACATTTAACAATGCAATCAGATCTTTCTATTTCTGGCCTCTAGTTCTTTTCTCATTGTATTCACTCCTTGTTGGTTACTGCACTTCAACTGTCTATGACCAAAGAACATTGAACATAGAACAGTACTAAACTGGAACAGGCCCTTCGAGGCCCCGCATTGATCCTATCCTCCCTGTCCTTCTCCCTGGTGAATACCGTTGCAAATTACTTGTTTAGTCAAGTAATACATCCTTTGACTCCAAACAGAATTCCTTCCTTAATCCTTGAATGGTCCTACCTTCTTCCTGGTTACCCTCTTGTTTTTAATGAACTCGTAAAAAGCCTTCACACATGCACAAACAAATAAACACAGACATATCTCCTGGACAGAGGATTCTGAAACTAGACTGTCCCCCCCCCCCCCCCCCCCCACACCAGACCCCCCTTTGTTCTCTCAGCGTCCCTCATGGCGGTGCCCCCAACGCCGGGTCCCCATTGTCTCCCCCCCCCCCCCCCCCCCCCGCTAACAGAGGGCCCACCACCATCTTGTTGCCATCGAGGCTCATGCTGCTGCCGCCGAGGCTCCCATTGTCATCGCCGCTGAGGCTCTTTTGGCCCAGACATGCCTCGCCTGTTGTTTAGTTTAGTTTATTTTAGAGATACAGTTGTTTAGTTTAGTTTAGTTTAGAGATACAGCATGGAAACAAGCCCTTCAGCCCACCGAGTCCCCACCGACCAGCGATCCCCCCAACATTATCCTACACACACTAGGGACAATTTACACGCTTATACCAAGCCAATTAAGCAATAAACCTGTACGTCTTCGGAATGTGGGAAGAAATTGAAGATCCCGGAAAACATCCACGTGGTCACGGGGAGAACGTACAAACTCCATACAGATGGCACCCGTAGTTGGGATCGAACCCGGGTCTCCGGCGCTGCAAGCAGTGTAAGGCAGCAACTCTACCACTGTGTCACTGTGAGGTCCCACATCCAGTTGTGATCACTGTTCCACTGTAAAATGCCTGTGGGATACCCTCGTTTAAAAAGACTTGGAGGCAAAAAGTGGACAAGCATAGCTGGCTAATCGAACCTCTGTTATTGGAAAAGAATTGAGACAATTAGTCAAGCAGTAACCTCAAGAGCACATTCGTTGAATGCATTTGGTATAGTTTCCGATGGCAAACAAGGTGATGCCTAACAATGCAGGTAGATAAATGACTTTTTTCCTCGCCCCCTATTATTACTTGAGATATACACCTACCCATTCATCGCACTCATCCTCCATCCTGAGTCCCAGACTGAGACAGGGACCCTGATGAGCTGGATGGTGTAAATAGGGTTTCTAGTTTTCAATGGCACTAAATTGGATCACTCAGTTTGCAAAGCAAAAGAGCAGAGATAGCCAGGTTGGCAATCAGTGGGCGACCTTCTGACAGGAACCAAGTTACTCCAAAACCTGCTGGAAGGTGGCTCAGGCACCCTGTCATTACATTTTCATTCTATTCTCATTTTGTGTTCATCAGGTGAAAAGCCAGACTCATGTTCGGGAAGTTTAAACAACTTCTATCCGTTCAGAACTTCAACCCAAAATAAACATTTTATTTGTTCCTATCAGTGGCAATATCACCAGACGTGGAATGACACAGAATTGTCCCAATTCACCATCAGAGACACACTTTGTGATGTGGGTGGCATCTAGTTACATCAATGCAACCAACTGACAAATAAACACACTTAACAAAGGTGTATAAATAGAAACCATTTCAATGTGTTAGCATTTACTGAGTATGAATCATCTAAAATCAGTCTGCATTTGTTCAGAAGCGTTGTACCCAATTAAGAATGCATAAGGAGCTCCTGGAAGGCAGCACAGATCGTCGTGATTCAGGTCTGGATCCTTCTTCGACACTGGAGTAGAGAACGGATAACAGGTAGAAAGAGGTGAGGGGAACCAGAGAGAAAGTGGGTAGATGAATAGACAATAGGCAATGGACAATAGGTGCAAGTGTAGGCCATTCAGCCCTTCGAGCTAGCACCGCCATTCAATGTGATCGTTGCTGATCATCCCTAATCAGTACCCCGCTCCTGCCTTCTCCCCATATCCCCTGACTCCGCTATCTTTAAGAGCCCTATCTAGCTTTCTCTTGAAAGTATCCAGAGAACCGGCCTCCACCGCCCTCTGAGGCAGAGAATTCCACAGACTCACCCCTCTCTGTGTGAAGAAGTGTTTCCTCGTCTCCGTTCTAAATGGCTTACCCCTTATTCTTAAACTGTGGCCCCTGGTTCTGGACTCCCCCAACATCAGGAACATTTTTCCTGCCTCCAGCATGTCCAAACCCTTAATAATATTATATGTTTCATTAAGATATCCTCTCATCCTTCTAAACTCCACAGTATACAAGCCCAACTGCTCCATTCTCTCAGCATATGACAGTCCCGCCATCCCGGAATGAAAAGAGCGGGTGGGGGAAATAGGAGGCCCAGAGGGTTAGTTATGAGTGATGAGCAGACGGAGGAAGTGGAGGAGAAGAATGGAACCAGGTGATGGGAAGATAGAAAGAAAGATGTGCATGAGAGGACATGGGCAGATCAGAAGGAGACCATTTACTTGAATTTGGAGAATTCAATGTTCATGCCTTTGGGCTGTAGGCTATCTTCAGGTCCCCGACCAACCCCCCCACCCCCCTCCCCACCCCTTTTCCCTCGCCATTCACATGTACCCCCTTTCCCTTCCTCTGGTTCTCATTTTCACCTCTCACCATTCTTTCTAATCAGATTCCGCCATCTGTAGCCCTCTTATTTTCTCTACTTATCACCTTCATCCTTCTCACCCTGAGAATCTTACTCAAGATTCTATCATCTGCGGTCTCTTTGAGTCAGTACAGACCTTAACTTGGACACGATATGTGACAAACTACCATACTGGAATTATACACCTTTACATTGCTGACTGACTACAACATTAGTATGATTCAGTCCTATGCCTCTTCGATCTTCTACTCAACGCTACCAATGACAAATGCACTGGTTTCATTTTAGAAAATTCAAAATTCAAATAAACGAAAAGCAAACTGAATGAAATTGACTGGCTGAGAGCATTTTGCTTTGTAGCGACTTAGTTGAAGGACAACATGTCGTGGTGCATTGTGATCATTCTCAATAATGGCTTACAGTGATAAATGGGTCTATTGGAAAAACAGACTGATGTCAGCAGCAATTGCAAAGTGGAGCAGGATTTATGTTACTGAGTCAACAGAGAAAGCTCCCTTTCTGGTTGCAAGTGCAGACAATGTTGATGGCTTGTGCAGAAAAGCTTAGCACTGATGTGCTGTAAAATGAGCTAGAAGTTGCATTCATGGAATATTTTCCTTTGAGTTCAAAGTGCTAAGAAGAACACAAGAACACACGGGAACAGGAGGCGGTGTAGGCCAGTCAGCTCCATCGAGCTTGTTCCTCCATCCAACTAGATCATGGTTGATCCAATCTTTGCCTCAATCCTGTTCCTGTTCTTTCTCCATTACTCTGACTACCTTATTGTTCAAATGCTTGTCAGCCTCAGTCTTGAATACATTCAATGATGCTACCACCACGGCTCTCTGTGCCAGAGCACTCCAAGATATCATGACTCTTTGAAAGAAGAAATTTCTCAACACCACCATGATCAATGGGCACAAAAAGCTGGAGTAACTCAGCAGGTCAGACAGCATCTTTGGAGAAAAGGAATAGGTGACGTTTCAGGTCGAGACCCTTCTTCAGAATGGCACATCATCTTCTTGAACGAATGCCACATAACTGCAGAGATCCTCACGATGGGAAGCATCTTTTCACCATCCACCTTGCAAATCCTACTAAAAATCTTAGGTATTTGGTATTGATTTTTTAGCTTAGTTTAGTTTAGAGATACAGTGTGGAAACAGGCCCTTCGGCCCACCGAGTCCACACCAACCAGCAATCCCCACACATTAACACTATCCTACACACTCTAGGGACAATTTACACATACACCAAGCCAATTAACCTCCAAACATGCACGTCTTTGTAGTGTGGGTGGAAGCTGAAGATCACAGAGAAAACCCACGCTGGTCACGGAGAGAACGTACAAACAGACAGCACCCGTAGTCGGGATCGAACCCACGTCTCTGGAGCTGCAACAACTCTACCGCTGCGACCCCTTGCCACCCACAATTTATTGGTATTGTTTTTTTATTGGGCAACTAGGATGCGCACACTGTTCTCTTCATCATTGGTTAAGTTTGGGCCTGCTATGGTCGGGCCCACATCTGCAAACTTGTAAATGGAGTTAGAGCAGAATTTAGCCGCACAGTCGTGAGCATTTAGGGAGCGTAGTATGGGGCTGGGAATACATCCTTGTGGGGCACCAGTATTGAGCATCATCATGAAGGATGTTTTGTCATCTACCCTCACTGAATGTGGTCCATGTGACAACAAGTCAAGGATCCAGTAGCCGAGGGGGCTGGTGACTCCTAGATCCAGGAATTTGGAAGTAGGTTTTGTTGGGATTGTGGTGTTGAAGGTGGAGCTGTAGTCCATAAATAGATGTTATCCAAATGTTCCGGCAATGAGTGTCGGGCGAGAGTGTGGGTCTGCTATGATCCTGTTGCAACGGTGGATGAAGTTCAGTGGATCAAAGCTGTCTGGGAGGCTGGAGTTAATGTGTGCCATGACCCGGCTCCTAAAGCACTTCATGATGGTGGATGTCAGAGCCACTGGATGGTGGCCATTGAGGCAACTACCTTGCTGCTTTTTTTTAATGAGAAGCAATCTTTCAATAAAATTGCTTCTCATGTCCCTCCACTCCATTGAACATAGACCTGACCTGCTCATCCTTTCCTCTTGCGTCAACGCTGCATCTTGTTGCATGGATGAGTTGGGGCAAGGGACCTGTTTCTGTGCTGTTTGGGTCTATCTCACAAAGTACTCGTGAAACACCAATATTCTCTGCACAGCTTCCAATGCAATCAATCTTTGAATATACAGACTACAACATTACATCGAACACTGCATCAAACCTTCTCACTGTAAAGGTCAACATCCCATGAATCATCCATATGCACCGCTGCACCAAAAAATCCCAGAGTATCATAAAGGACATTTCCCACCCCGGACACTCCCTGTTTGAACTGTTGCTGTCAGGCAGACGGTACAGATCTACAAGGACAAGGACGAACAGACTAAAAAACAGTTTTTACCCCACTGCTATAAAAGCACTAAATGTAGCCGCCAAGTAAAAGATGGGCCAGACATACTAAGGGAATGTGGTACACTGTGAAATCGACAGAAGGATGGAGGGTTGGGTGTTTATGCGTGCTATTTTCGTGATATTTATTTTAGTTGTTTATCTTTTAATATTTTATCTTGTATGTATCGTTAGCTTTTAGAAATGTTTGAATGGTGCACTGATTGGCTGATATTTTTAAATTTCGTTGTACATGGTTCATGTTACAATGACAATAAAGAAACTATTCTATTCTATACTACTTATTGCATCTGCATGCCAACTGTTGTTTCACATACTCACACCAGAGATCCATTTGTATTGCAACATTTTGCAGCCTCACTTCATTCAAAGAATAATTTGCTTTTTAATTACTTCTTCCACTTTGCCACCTTGCTGCCGACGGCCACGGGAGTTAAGATCGTCCCGTCAACGGCGAGCTCGAGGCCCCAGGCCGCGGAAGAGCATAGAAGGGAGGAGATCTGAACTTTTTTTTCGCCTTCCATCACAGCGAGGAATGTGGAGGAGTCACAGCGGTGGATGTTTATGCTAAAATGTGTTTGGTTTGTTCCATTGGTTTTTATTTGCCTGACTGACTTGGCAAATGAAATTCCTCGCAGGTTGCAAAACATACTTGGCTAATAAAGTATTATAGTGATTGTGATTCTGATTGTGACTGAGTGTTGTCTGTGACTGTGTGCCATATTGTCTGGTAAGGATGAGGGAAATATGCTTAGGTTGCTCTGGATGCCAAGGTTAAATGGCAGTGAGATGTGGGTGTGAAACTCGCAGGCTGCTATGGGTGTGAGGTGACGAATATGAATGTTAGATATGAGTCCTGAGTGATGGAATTTGTCGGTATGTAACAAGAGCTCTGGTAGTTAAAGCAGTTGTTGAAACTCTTGAGACAATGGTAGGAAAGGTTTTGTTTTTCTGGGATCTCCGAATGAAGTTATTATCTGATCTATTTGCCTTTTAAGTCTGTATCCGAAGGATTTCCCATATTTATAATATATCTTTATGTCTCTCTGCCTCACCATTATTTCCATTAAGGCTTCTGATAGGGCATCAGAAAACTAACCCTCTTCTGCCTTGTTCCTTGAGGCAGACCTGAAAAGGTGCAGGCTGTCATTAAACTATTCAGGCCAACAATAGCTGATTCCATGTTCTTCCAAAATAGGATGCCGTGCTGAGCAATTATAACTAGCTGACCGGTGAATCATTACTTTAGGAAGTCAGCACTAGTGAGGCACAATCTTTGCATTAAGCCAAATGGACTATCTGGCATCACAATGACAGCACCTGTCTTTGGAAATACTTCCGCCTACAGTATAACTCCCACCAACATCCTTGTATAATGATCCTATTTCTGGTGACTCGCTGATCATTGAGGTTAAATTGTTATTCTAAATCTTTCCGATTCCTGAATAGCAGAGAACGTCTTGCTCACCAATAATCATTTTAGAAAGAAATAATACAAAAAGATGATGCATCCCAAAAATCATTTTTATCCCAACGAGGAAGAAAAATCTAAGGGGAGGTTGAGGTGACTGTAGCTGAAAGGAAGTCAAACGCAGCATAAAAGTTAAAGAGAAGGCATATAATATTGATTAGTGGGAAGTAGAGGATACGGAAGCTTTTAAACACTAACAGAAGGTGACTAAAAAGGCAATAAGGAGAGAAGCAATTTAAGGGAATCAGGGGGTGGAAGCACGTTATTCTTAATAATAGCAAGTTGCTATTACTAGGAAGAAGGTGCTTGGGAAGCTGAAAGGATTGAAGTTGGTAGGATTTTAAAGTCCATTATAAAGGATGTGGTTTCTGAGTACTTAGAAGCAGATGATTAAACAGGCCAACGTCAGCATGGTTTTGTGAAGGGGTCTTGCCTGATGAACCTGTTGGAACTTCAAAAAGAAGTAAATAGCAGGACAGACAGAGAGTCAGTGGCTGTTGCTACCGGGATTTTTAGAAGGCTTTTGATAAGGTACCCACCTGGGGTTGCTAAAGAAGATGGTATTAGAGGGAAGATCTAACATGAATAGAAGGTTGGCTGGATGGCAGCAGACAAAGAAAGGGAATAAAGCAGGCTTTTTCTGGTTGGCTGCCAGTGACTAGTGGGGTCTGGTGTTGGGCCCATTACTCTTCCCATTTTAGATCAATGATTAGGATGATGCAATGCATGGCTTTGAGGCCAGGTTTGCAGATGATATGAAGATAGTTGGAGGGGCAGGTAGTGTAGAGGGAGCATGGAGTCTGCAGAAGGTCTTAGACAGGTTAGGAGAGTGGGCAAAGAATTGACTGATAGAATACAGCGTAGCAATGTGTGTGCTGGGGCCCCCTGGGGCGCTGTCCTGTAAGGGTATGGTTGCCCAGCCTGCAGCTATCCATTTATTCATCTCTTTTTTTTATTTTTAGTTAGTTGTGTTTTTGTTTTTTCGGAGTTCTAGTCTTTTTTATGTGGGGGGGGGGGGGGGGGGGGGGGGGGGAGCTGCTTTACAGGGTCCCTACCTGGTCGGAGAGGCAGCTTTTCTCCGGGCTGCACCTTCGACCCGTCCTCACGACCTACCAGCGGGCTTGGAGCGGCGTTTCCTGAGCGGACTGGCCAGAACCTCGGCTTCGGCGGCGGCACAGCACTGGAGCTCTATCGCGGAGCGGAGCTGGCGATGCCTTGCCCGGGTCGCCGCGCTGGAGCTCTGGTGAGATGAAGACCGCCGATGAACATCGCGGAGCTGCGGGACTGTGGAGAGGCCGGCCGCGGGCGGCTGCGCTGACTTTAACATCGGGAGCCTGGATCTCCCTCCGAGATCGCCAGTGGTGGTGCTCCATTCAGCGTGGCCTGTTGGCTTCAGAAGCTGCGGTCGTTGCAGGTTTCCCAAGCTGCTGTGAGGATTCTCCCGACGCCGGAGCACCATCATCTGGCGAGAAGGGCCTGGAACATCGGGCCTCCGTAAAGGCGACTGCTTAGGCCTCAATAGGCCTGACTATGGGTGGACATGGGGATGGGGACTGGACTTTGTGCCTTCCCTCATAATGGGAACCATTATGGGGGGATGTTTTTTATGTTAAATTTCTTTATTATTGTCATGTTGTTTTCTTTTTTATGTGCTGCAATGGCAATACACATTTCACTACACCAATTGGTGTATGTGACTAATAAAGAACCTTTGGTCATGCACTTTGGTAGTAAGAATAAATGCATAGACTATTATCTAAATGGGGAGATGATTCACAAATGGGAGGTGCAATGGCACTTGGCAATGCCGGAACCTCATTCCCTAAAGGTTAATTTGCAAGTTGAATAAGCGATGTCGGTATTCCGACAGCGCATGCACAAGTCAAAGGTCACTAGCTATAAACAGTCTTGGCAATGATAGTGCTGCATTGTGTGCAGGCTTGCGTTTCATCCGTGATCGGGGGCGGCCACTGTTGAGTTGCTGCTGGGCCATCCCCGTCCCCTCCCCGGTGTCCCGTCCCTGTCCGGAGGTGTCCGAGGTGGTCCTGGGCTGGCGGGGCGGCCCTGGACTTACAGCCGGCGCTGCAGCCGCTGGTTCCAGCTTAGCTCTGCCTGTCCCGCCGGGTTGGCCGGTAGCCCTGCACCTTCACCCCACTCCCCTCAGTCCGACACCGAGATCCTGCTGAAGATGGGCAGCCGCCAGCCCTGCTCAAAGACGGGTGACTCGGAGCCGCTGCTGCTGATTGGAGAGAGAGTCTGCGGACGGGCTCCTGCCGGCCATGGGCAGGCCAGGTGCCCGCTGGAGCTGTTGGTGCTGTAGGTGGTGTTGGCGGCAGCAGCAACCTCCTCCCCCTCCCTTGACCAGCCCCAAGCCCAGAGTCCAGGCCAGCTCCAACTCCAGGTCGGGGCTGAAGGCCACCCGAAGCGCAGCCCAGTCGAGCGCAGGGTCTGAGGTGGTCGAGCACAGGCTGGCGCTCTGGCGCAGGTGAGGCCAGGGCCCTCGCTCCTCCTCGGGGTTGTGGATGAAATGGCATCAGGTAACGCAGGGGCAGAAGCCGATGGTGTGCAAGGTACTTCTTGTACTTGGGGTGGCGACTGTGGGAGCACAGCTCGGCCCAGGCCGTGGGTGAACTGGCACTTGTCGCCGTAGCGCCCCATTGGGGAGCGGGTTCCTCTGGCGTAGGAGCGGGGTTGGGCTGGAGTTGGCGCTGGCTGTGGGCCCGTGGGTTCTCCGTGCTGGCTATGGGTCTGTGGGTTCACCGTGCTGGCTGTGGTTCTGGGGCTGCTGGTATCATCAGTCGGGGCTGTTGGTTGGGCCAGAGGGAGAGGTGGAGGTGAACTGGGGTTGGCGGGTGGGCCGGGGGGGTCCAGTGGTGTTCGCAGTCGGCATTCGACCTTTGAAATCTCATGATTCCTTGCGGAACCGCCCCGAATGGGCGTGGCATGGCCGGCCATTTTGACAGAACTCAAAAACAGTGATGGGGGGGGGGGGGTCTTTGGGGTCTACCACGGAGCACTGGGACTTCCCTAACATCGGGGCAATCTTCCTGGTCCAGTGGCAGTTCGCAGCACTTCATTCGATTTTTATTTATTGCGTTCGACCTTTGACAAATCTCATGATTCCTTGCGTTTTTCAGAATACCGAACTCGCTTATTTCAGAATACCGAACTAAGCAGTAAGGAAGGCAAATGCAATGTTGCCGGCCATTTTGACAGAACTAGCCAATTTAAAACAGGGATGTAATGCGGAGGCTTTATAAGGCAGTGGTCACACCTTTGGACATGGTCTTTGGACACGGTCTACCACGGAGCACTGAGATTTGTTACTAATTTTAAAACCCTCATGCACCACTGCTCTTTGTATGCTCAAGGTGGATGGTTTTCCCGGTCCACCCGAAAAATTCAGACTCCATCATTGGCATATCCTTATTTATAAGACTTTCCTCGGTGTTTCTTCCTTCATACCTGCAGAAGCATGTAATTCGAAAAAGCACAGGAACTTATCAGCTCCGCTCTGAGGACTTGTTCTTACTAACTGTACCTAAAGTCCGTACTGAACTGGGGAAAAGGGCATTTAGTTATGCTGCTCCCTTCGCATGGAACCAGCTGCAGAATAAACTGAAACTTAAGGAGCTGGTTTCTATAAACAGATTTAAATCCCTTCTTAATGATGTTGAAGCGGGCTCTTCTGCCTGTACATGCTTTGTTTGATGATGTTCTGACTGTGACTCTATTTATATGTTCTCTGTTGTTTTTAAATTGTTGTCTGTAACTGTGGAACTGTGCTGCTGCCTGTCTTGGCCAGGACTCTCTTGTAAAAGAGATTTTTAATCTCAATGAGACTTCTCCTGGTTAAATAAAGGTTAAATAAAAACACCGCATTTGAAGCACTGTTTGCCGTTTTGGGCCCCACGTCTGAGGAAGGATGTGCTGACATTGGAGAGGGTTCAGAGGAGGTTTACAAGAAATTATCCCACAGATGATTGGGTTAACATACAATGAACATTTGACGGCCCTGGGCCTGTACCCATTGGAGTTTAGAAGAATGAGAAAGAATTAGAAGAATTTCTTCAGGCAAAGGATGGTAGATCTGTGGAATTTATTGCCACAGATGACTGTGGAGGCCAAGTCATTGGGTATTTTTAAAACAGCGATTTGACAGGTTCTTGATTAGCAAGGGTGCCAAAGGTTATGGGGAGAAGGCAGAGGAATGGGGTTGAGGGAAAGATAGACCATCCATAATTGAAATGGAGAGTAGACTTGATGGACCGATGGTCTCATTCTTTTAAAATGCCTTATGAACTTCTAATTGTTGCTTAGATTTTTGACAGGGACAGGATTGGACTGTAGTTTACCCTTTAGTACTTTTAAGGCTCTGTGGTCTAATATATAATAGTAAGATTAAACAAGAACTTACCAGTTTGAAGTTTGATCTGTATTTTATGAGGAGTTACGATGAGGGATTACGTGAAGAACCCGTCCAGCACACATGCGCGACATACTTCAAAGCAGCGGTGTGGAATCACAGACAGACACAGTAATTGAAATAAATATAGTAAAGAAAAGGAGAGCTTAGTTACCAGTTTGATCTCTATTATTGAGGGTGGGAGCGGAGGGCACGTAATCCCTCATCGTAACTCCTCATAAAATACAGATCAAACTTCAAACTGGTAAGTTCTCGTTTAATCTTACTATTTTACTTCGGAGTCACGTGAGTGACTACGTGAAGTTTTAAAGCTCTGTGATTTCAAACCGTGTAACAGTTCATACTTCACTCGCTGCCGAAGTCATTCGAGGGAGGAAGTATGTTATCGTAATCAACCATGAATCTGTTTGTAAAACAAAAATGGTGTTATCAACAATAACAAGACAAAAATGCTCCCCTGGGCTTAAATTATATATTTGCAGATTCTAATGTTTTTTCTGCAATTGATACAGGTTCTGCCTAAAGCTTGTTACAAAGTTTGGAATGTATACTCCCTAGACCACCCCACTGAGCCGGGATGTGGTCCATAGGCATGTCCATCCTCTTAGTCACTGACGTGGAAGCTGCCCTGGTGGAATAAGATTTATACACGTTAGTATTTACTCCAGCAACTCCCAGTACCTGCTTGAGCCACTAGAGATAGTTTAGCTCGTCACCCGACCATGAGGTTTCTAGTGGCTGACCCATAAGGCTTTTTCCTCTCCTTCGGGTATTTCTTATTGTGTCAATGTAGTTCATTAAGTGGGTCATGACACATAACCGTGGTTCAGGTGGGTATGCCCGGAATTCCATGACTGGACATGATGTTCCTGGTCTGCTCTGTTTGGCCAGCCCGAATGGAAAATGTGACACTATCTGGTGTTATCACCATGTTGTCCAATCGCAGTAGATGGAAGAACTGGGTCTTTGTGCTGAGGTAAGGCCGTCAGAATATCCATCTTCGGGGTAGGCTGTTCCAGGGTGAGGGACCTAGCTGGTGATCATCCCCTAAGGTACGTCAGGACCTCACTGACTTCCCAATTTGGGTGTACCTAGTTCTGCGGAATGGGAATTGAATATGCCTCTCCTGAATTTGATCACCAGTGGGTGGTACCCTTGCCCTGTTGGCGTGGTGCCTGAGTTGAGTAGGCTGACAGAGTACTTGTGGCTATATTGATGGCGCAGTAGCTGAGTCCTTCATTGTGGTGAAGGCCTGCCAGGAACTCCAGTACAGGTTTTGTTGTAGTTGAATGTGTAGTTCCTGAGTTTGAGCAGTTTCTTCCCAGGTATGCTCCCTAGTGGATATGCGACGGAATGCTGTCATCATCATAATAATAATAATAATATATTTTATTGTCATTGCACGTCAGTGCAACGAGATTTAGTATGCAGCTCCACCGATGTAAAAGAAAAGTAAAATAAATAAATAAGCAAGCTGAGTGATGTGACCATCCGAGGGAGACTGTCCAGGGGGGTGGGGGGCACTCAGCAGGGCTGGTTCAGAGCCACTATAGCTCTTGGAATAAAGCTGTTTCTGAGTCTGGAGGTTCGGGCGTAGAAGGCCTTGTAACGTCTGCCGGAGGGAAGTAGTTCAAACAGTCCGTTACAAGGGTGTGATGAGTCTTTATGGATGCTGACAGCCTTCCTGAGGCACCGTGTGTGGTAGATGCCCTATCATGTTGATAGTGCTGTCTGATCCAGGCCCAGCAGTGGTCTTCCCAATTCTGTAATCCAGGCCCTTTCTTCCTGCAACCTAGTAGTTTATCGTGGCATGGATGGTTTATGCCTGAACTGGGTGGGTTGATAAGCCTAGGCTATTGGGAATCATAGGGTTTTGATGACCATGTCAAGGACCATTGGGAACCATGACTGTGGGTTTAGTCCACTGTATTTTGCATAGTACCCGACTGATGAGGCCGTAGTACCTATTGATGAGGTAGAAAGAAGGGGAGAACACAGAGATTAGTTCCCCCCCCACACCTCAATACGCGGAAATGTATCCATGCCGCTGCCTTGAGTTGGTTTCATGCGACATACATTGGTACGTGGCGATTCAATTGGAATATAAGGTAATCGATATCTGGTGTCCATATACTTTGTAATCTCAGCAAATACTTTTGGTTTAAATGTTCGTTTACAGTATTTAGCTCACCTGATAGGTAAGTTACTGATGGTCAAATATGTTTGACGACATACTCAATATACCAATTGTTAAATAAATTGTCACATAATATCAATTTTATTCCGCCCAAGTGGTTTGGTATATGCCACCACTGTGATGTTGTTAATTTATAAATGAACATACAAAATGGTGCACTATTTAGCAATATGCTTGCCCAATAGTAAGTACGTTTTATTTATATAGCACGTTTTAAGTCAATTCGCATTGACACCAAAGTGCTTTACAAAAATAGATAATACGTTTGCATACCATAGAAAAAGGTAAACAAATAAAGAAAAATGGACTCAACACATAGAGTTCTACACAAGCCCCCCCCCCCCCCACCCACCCCCCCCCCCCCCCACACACACAGAAGAATCAAATTTCCACTGTGGGGAAAGGCACCAGAATGTTAAGTCCTCTTCCTCTGAAAACTCCCGTGGTCGGCACATGCAGCCAGTCCGATGAATATACTCAATAGAACATACTCAATATTTCTTTTTTTTTTTTTGTTTGTTTATTTTATTAGAAGTTAATACAGCACAAAACAGTACAGTGGCACCTAATTTTAGGTGCCAACTATGTAATACCGTAATCCATTCTATGTACAACCTCTAGTTTTATGTTATAAGAAGGAAGTAAGCAGGACAAGAAAAAGAAAACAATAGAAAGGGGAAAAAGTGGAAAAAAAATAGATGGTAGAGAGTAGAAAAACGTGAAGTGTGTATATAAAAAATTAAAAAAAGGAAGAGAGAAAGTGGAAAGTAGAAATAGAAGAGAAGGCCCCTTAAAAGAGAATTTTTCAAATCTGTATTCGGAGATGTAGATCTATTCGCGTCATGAACTGAAATCAGCAATCCTTACGGTACCGCTGCATCACATGATTCCAAAAAGTCGATGAAAGGAGACCAACTCCTTAAGAATTGGTCATATTTATCTATTAGTCGGAGTCTCATTTCTTCAAGGCGTGCTATGTCCATCATATTCCTAATCCACATTTTAACAGTTGGTGTGGTTGTATTTTTCCAAAATTTAAGTATCAATTTCTTTCCAATTATTAACCCATAATTAAAAAAAACATTTTGATCTTTATTTAAATTGGTATCTTCTCCTATTATTCCAAATATAATCCATTCCGTTTTGGGTTCTATTCTTGACTTGAAAATCTTTGTAAATATATCAAATATATCACTCCAAAATTTATTCAACTTTGTACATCCTACAAATGAGTGTGTTATATTAGCGTTTTGAAACAAACATTTATCGCATCTGGGAGAGACTTTTGGATAAAATTTATTCAACCTCGTTTTTGAATAATATAGTCTATGTAATAATTTGAATTGAATTAAATTATGTCTTGCATTAATAGAACAGTTATGTGTATTCATCAAATACTTTTCCCATCTATCCTTCGAGATCTTTATCATTAGCTCGTGTTCCCAATCTTCCCTTAATGCTTCTGTTGAGGGTGATTCTCTATTTATATTTATTATAAAAGTATGATATTAATTTTTGTGAATCAGCCTTAATATTCATTGCTTCTTCTAAAGGATCTAAAAATATAGTTTGAAATCTATGTGTATATTTCTTCATAAAGTCACATACCTGTATATATTTAAAATATTGATTATCCTTCAATTTAAATTTTAATTTTAATTGTTGAAATGATAACAGTTTGCCCACTTCATACATATCCCCTACTTTCCTAATCCCCAGTCAATCCCATTGTTGATATGTGTTGTCGATGAGAGAAGGTTTGAATGCGGGGTTGTTCAATAGTGGGGGTTAGTACTGATAAATTATTTAATTTCAAGGATATTTTTATTTGTTTCCAAATTCTTATTATATTGTATAATATACTCAATATTTCTAACTAGGTTTAATGCCCAGTGTCTATAGTGATGACAACTCCAGATTAGTCCATTTGCCACCATATTCTAGGTATAGGATATAGTTTGAACACTAGTATCTCAGCTCATTGGAAAGGTACAATGTTCAGTAGCTGGTAATGCTGCTACTAATCCCAATTACTCTTGCCATGTAGTTGATAGGTGGTTAAATGTTACCATAACTGATAGCATTAATGAATACCAGATAGACAATGTTGTGGATGGAGTCAACGTAGATCTGGATAATATGACAGAGCCCAGGCTAATATAAGTTAGTAGCTAATGCAGCTGATATAGCTATATCCAAGGATGGTCTGTCGTTAATATATAGACATGCCATGATGAAATGTTCCTTAAGTGTCAGGGCTGGTTTGAATTTCTGGAATAGCTTCGGCTCATATAAGCCAATTCAATAATAAGTCAACTCAAATCAAGTCAAGTCAAGTTATTTGTCACATACACATGCAAGGTGCAGTGAATGAAAATGGCAATGCTCGCCATGGTTGCCCCATCCAGGTAAATAGAGGTATATCTGAAATCTATATGAGAGGGTACTGAATAGTATGCATCTTTAAAGTCGATGTCTACCATAAAGTATCCTTGGAATCCATGGTAGTAGTTACAAATTCCACGTGGGTATACCTGGTGAATTACTCAAGTGGTTAATCAATGATGGTGCGACATTCACCATATTGGGGTTTTTTGGTACCAAAGGCTCATATGAGATTTATTATGACCCCTGGTATATCTTTCCCAGTAGCTAGACCATCATGTTTCTTTGTGGGAGGGTAGACCCCTTGGGGTGCAAGCTGAACTGGTGGCAAGATATTAATTCTATTCCCCTTGAATATTTTTTGGTATATAACTACCAAGAGTGATAGCTTCCCAACCAGGTGTGACCCCCCCCGTTAGTACAAACCCTTCACCTTTATGTGATGGTAGGAACCATACTTATCTGTCTTCACTGTTGTTTGGTGGTGTGTTCATTTCTACAGTTTCTAGTTCCTTGTCTGTCGGGATGGTGTGTTGGGGGGTGGCGCATTTTCCATGGGGCCCGCTCTGGGCCCTGGCCTAAAAGGCTTACGGGATTGGCATGCAGGCCCCAAACTTTCACCAGTACCATGACGTAGACGCCCCTGGTGGACGCATAGAGGTACTGCTGTCTGGTTTAGTGTGGTGCTCATTCCAGACCCTGCCCTCTTGAGCCGAATATTTTCGACACTTCGTCCAGTTTTTTAGGCTTGGTTTGGTAACTTGCCAGATAGCAGGATCTGTGGTTGTGAGGTCGGCGTTCTCACAGTCCTGTGAATTTTATAGGTTGAGGGCAGGTTTGTGATTTTCTTTGAGAAGTTGCGGAGCATACTGTGAACAGTAGGGTCAGGTGTTTTGCCATACTACCCTGCCATTCTGGAATGAGCATGCGAACATGATAGCCGACGTCAGGGGTATCAAATGCAATTTTAAGATATTTGGGTTTTAAAATGCCTTGCTCAATGTGTCCCCCAATAATGGTGGGCACTTTGAGTAAATGCAATTTAGGGGAGGCGTGATGAATCCAACGCCTCATGGCTACCTGTCTTGGAGAGGTTTTTTGGAAAAACAGGTAGTAGGCTGGCCGTCAGTGAGACTGAAAGGCCATCTCGCTCGTGGTGAAGCCACGTAGCGGCCACACCCAGCAGCTCTTCCTGATCCTGTACCTTAAGCATACTCCCGATGTTGTTCAGCCAGTGACCCCTCTTCTTGACCAGCCCAGCTCTGGTCGCCATCAATCCCTCGACAAGGGAGATGACCAGTGCTGTAGCACTGGAGCGGGAGTGTTATGCTCCCTTGGCGAGCTTGCCCCTGCTCCTGGGGCAATTCTCGCTGGAGTTTTATACTCCATGACCTACTCAAGGCTTGGAGTGCAGACACTTGCTGGTTCTGTCTTCCGTGTCTGTCTCCAGCCCGAGATTTGCTTGCTGACTTGCTCTGGAGGCTGCCTGCCGTTTTCGGGCGGTATCTGCGGTTCTCGGGCGGCGTGTCTCCTTGTCGGGAGTATGCAGGGATACCGGCCGGTTTTGAATTTCCCTCCAGTCCGCTGCTGTTGGTCAGACAGCTGTTAGCGGACTGGGCATCGGCGCAGTACCCTGCTGTGGACCGCAGCGTGTGCGGACCCGGTGCCGACTCTCCCCCCTCCACTAACGGAACGTTCCTTCCCTGGAGCCGAATGGGGGTCGCTTCCCTCTGCTGCTTTGCTGCCCCTGGAGCAACAAACGAGAGCAAAGTCGCGATTTTAAACTGAAGGTAAGTACTTACCTAACGGCCTTCAGGCTTGTAGCGGGAGCGCCTGTACTCCCGCTCATTGCTGTTGCACTGCGTGAACGCAATGTCGCGCATGCGTGCTGAGCGGGCTCTTCACGTAGTCACTCACGTAACTCCGAAGTAAAATTGCCATTTTTAGGAATACACCAAAGCAATGATCACACAGATTTGCTTCCATACATTTTAATTTGAGAAAAATAATCTCTTCTATCAGAACAGATTGATTCTGCTGCTATGTTATGTTATGTTATGTTATAACTGAAGTATTGGAATAAATATATTGGCATAGGGTCAATGTTCCAAACAGTTATATTTGCCCCTCTGGCTTACAATATTAAAGGGCCTGTCCCACTTTCATGACCTAATTCACTACCTTTTTTACTCGCTGACATTTTTCATCAGTCTAGAAACACGCCCCGACCTATTTGATGCCACGCGTACCTACGACTAGCATCACGACCTACCTAGGATCTACCTACGACTTCCTACGACCGCATGACGACCATGCTGCGAGTATGAGTCAAGGGCAAACTCGGCAGAAGTCGTGAATTAGGTCGTGAAGTGGGACAGGTCCTAACGAAGGTGCCAGGATTTGGGAGAGGATTTCTCTTGGCAGATTCTTACTCGACAATTGCAGTAATCAACTCATTAAGAAACTTAACTTAATTATTGCCAATGATGGTAATGACATGCTGGCAAGTGTTGGCACAGTTCCTTCATTTGCTGAAGGCAGAGAGTGCCAAATGTGCAACTTCCCTGTGTAAAACCATTGCTGAGGGCAGGTACATGGTAACCCGTGTGCGTGTGCTGCTGGAAGGTGACATTAAATTTCTCGTGAGAGGACTGCTATTTACGAACATTGCGTATTTGCAAAGTGGGTTATAAATTCAGATTTTGGCTCCTCTGGTTTGGGGTACTTTGGAACAATATTTCCATGTGTTACCAGAAAATTTCAACAAATGGGGCATAAATAGTTTTTTTATTGGATAGGAAAGTGTCAGAAAAGGAAGACGGGATGTTTTAGTTTAGAGATACAACGTGGAAACAGGCCCTTCGGCCCTCCGGGTGTGTGCCGACCAGCGATCCCCGCATATTAACACTATCCCACTAGGGACAATTTTCACATTTACCAAGACAATCAACCTACAAACCTTTACATTTTTGGAGTGTGGGAGGAAACCAAAGATTTCAGAGAAAACCCATGCAGGTCACGGGGAGAACGTACAAACTCCGTATAGATAGCACCCATAGTCGAGATCGATCCCGAGTCTCCGGTGCTGCAAGCATTGTAATGGGTCTGTTCCACTTAGGCGACTATTTAGGCGACTGCAGGAGACTATGCAGTCGCCACATGGTCGCCACATGTCCGCGGGTAGATGCCGGGGAGTTACCTTCATGGTTGCGAGGAGTTCCCGCATTCTGGGAACTAATCGCGGCCTCATTATGGTCGCTGCGAATTTTTCCACATGTTTTTCACCTTTTTATAAGAATTCACTTGCCATAGGTGGGTCGCCAGGAGGTCGCAGGTTCTCAGAAGTTCTCGTAGGTTGTTGCCAGTGCTGGCCGGTGGATTTCATTGGCTCATTGGGGAAAAAATATAAGCAGTAGTTTTCGGAACCAAGGATAACCGACCGGTAACGTTAAATGTCCACCTAGTTTCACAGCCATGTATCTCTGGCTTCTTAAAAGTTGTCTCCACTCCTTCTCCCCACTTCGCCCCCCTCTCCCCCCCCCCCCCCCCCCCTCTTTAAAAGACTTACCGTGCACTGTGCTTTAGCTGTCTTAATTACAGCGCCAATCTTCCTGTTCATCGCGGTGGGTCTGTATCACCTTGGCTTTGCACCGTGTGAATTTTTTAGACTGGGCAAGCGGTGGGAGCCCTGTCTAAAAAATTCACACGGGCTGGCGAAGGAAGCCATGTGCTTGTGTGTGTTCCACTCTGACAGTCGCCGTTCCAGTTACCGGTTTTTCAGGTGAATGCCGCCAACTTGACAGTCACCGGCAGTCCGCTGAAAAATCGCCTGAGTGGGACAGGCCCATTAGGCAGTAACTCTACCACTGTGCCACCGTGACTAAGGTAAGTAAATCAGGTAGCGATCTTCTGTGATTTAATTTGGTGAAGAACATGTTTTCTGGCACAGGCCAACCTATCTACATCTTATCCAATTGGCAGCTACGTTTGGAATGGACCTGGCTAGTCCCAGCACAGGGATGTCATTGTAAATGACATTCAAGACCATTACATTATCAAAGGATTGTGCCACAACTCAACTCTGCTGTGACCGAGGATGATAGCAGCTGCCTTAGTGTACAGGTGCATTTACTGATGAGCTATTTGCCAGAATAACATTTATCATTTTGGTTTGGGAATCGGTATTGGTTTATTATTGTCACATATACCAAGATACATTAGAAAAAAAAAATTTGTGCTGTCCATGCAAATCATACCATACATGGGTACATCAGATAGTGCAACTGAGAAAATAAACAGAATGCAGAATATAGCATTACAGCTACTGAGACAATGCAGATAAAAAATAACTCCATGGGCACAACAAGATAGATTGGAAAATCAGGAATGGATTGGATTGGGTGAGAAGCTATTTAAGAAACAGGCAACAATTTGTAGAAATAGGTGAACATAAATCAAATTGCATGAACATAACTTGTGGAGTACCTCAAGGGTCTGTGTTAGGTCCAAAGCTTTTTATAATATACATTAACGACATATGCAGAGTATCAAATATACTGAAATTGATTATATTTGCCGATGATATGAATATTATTTGTTCCGGTGACAAATTGAAGCAGCTTTTGGAGGTCATCACATCAGAAATGAATAAATTAAAACAGTGGTTTGATGTCAACAAATTGTCTCTAAATTTAAGCAAAACAAAGATTATGCTATTTGGAAAACATAACAAAACAAACCCTCACGTACAATTGATAATAGATCACATAAGTATATGAAAATAAGAGTACAGGTATATGAAAATAAATTTATTGGTGTGATTTTAGACCACAAAGTCTGCTGGAAACCACATAAAGACCACGTCAAAGCAAAACTGGCAAAGTCTATAGCAATATTGGGAAAATCAAGACATATTCTGGACCACAAATCATTACATACTCTGTATAATACACTCATATTGCCATATCTGAGTTACTGTGTGGAGATATGGGGTAACGCCTACAAAACCAACCTACAGCCATTATGCACATTACAAAAAAAGCAATAAGAATCATCAATAACGTTGGATATCTTGAACATACCAATTTATTATTCTTAAAGTCACATACACTGAAGTTCACCGATCTGGTTAAATTTAAGACTGCACAAATCATGTACAAAGCAAGAAATAATTTACTTACGGGAAATATACAAAAACTGTTTATGGAAAGACAGGGTGGGTATAATTTGAGAGGGGAACAATTTAAAAAAACTAAATGTCAGAACAACTCTTAAAAGTATGTGCATAGCAATCTGTGGGGTGAATTTGTGGAATGGTCTGGAACAGGAGATAAAACTTAGCACAAACATAATTCAGTTTAAAAAGATGTACAAAAACACTTTTTTTAAAGGATATTGGGATGAGGACAGGTGATTTTGAGTGGGATATTTGTTATACTGATTGTATTGGGAAGGGTGATTATAGGGTGATGGGTTAACTATATGACTAAGAGATGCGGTATAGTACAGGAGGGTTTTTTTCTTTTTTTTCTCTCTTTTTTTTGTATGGCTTTGCAAATATTTGATTAGTGTATAAATGTAAACACTAAATGTAAATAATTTGGTGTACATGTGGAAATAGGTGTTTATAGCTGCTAAACCATATAAGTAATTGAATAAGGGGTGGGAATTAATAAGCTTTGGCTTCTTCCTGCTCCTTTTCGGACACATACGATTCATTTATTTATAGATATTATTTATGACACTTTATAAATATTCTTGTTTTTTTTGTTTTTTAGTCTGTTCGAAATAAAGGATTTATTATTATTATTATTATTATTATTATTATTATTATTATTATTTTTGATAAAAACTAATCTAAATATAATGAATTTGAATATTATTGATGTTTGATGATTGTAGTGCTTTACAAATAAATCATTTTCATTTGTCCTTTAGAAATAGGCTAAAGGAATTATCACACGGATTTGCTCCTATCCAATTGAATTTGAAATTCTCCTCTACAAAAGGAGACTGATTCTCCGGCCATGTTATGAAGTGGCAACTAATTCACTAAGAAGTCGACATAAATCCAATGCCAGAGAGTAGATCTTCTAACCTGATCCCACTGACATACATGCTGGAGTCAGAAAGCTGGGTTACTGAGTTCCCTTGACATACCTTCTGCTTCCCAGATGGGAGACACCAGGAGTATTCATGGAATAGTGACTGAAGCCTCCACCACTGAGTTCTTGGATTTTAGTGGGAATGTTGTCAGCTTCCAAGGTGTTGTTATTTTTTGCGAAGAGCTTGATAGCATGAAAGGCTCCCCAATATACTGTTTAACATGAAGAGGCAATGCCACCATCACAATATCAAATCGCACCACTTTAAAACGTCTGTGAGATCATTTTTTCCTTCTCCGATAGAGAACTTCAACCTGCACATGATTTCTCTAGAGTTCTGTGGTCCTCGTTCTGGTAACAATTTTATAAACCTTCCCTGCACTATCAGCAGTGCTTTAATGTTTTATTTATGGTATGGTATCCAGAACAACATGCAGTATCCACAGTTTTGTCTATTCACAGCTAAATAAAAAGAACATCACTTTCAATCATGTTAGAACAGAGCACCGGTACATTGCACATTATTATTTTATCAAGGACTGCCACATTTGCTGGATTATTTCTCTGTTTTGCTTGATTTCTTTGTTATCTACCCAATTTAGTTCTGCATCTTTCATGACCAAATGACCTCAGTATTCCCCCTCCTAAAATAAACCAGCTTTCACTTTGATAAACTAAATTGAAACTTATGTTTACTCTCCCAATGCAAATCACATTATGCCTTCCTTCAATCTAGTTTAATCTTGCACCTTGTTAACCCTACTTGTTAATTTGGCATCATCTACAAATGTTGACACCATCTTTCAAATTGTTGTGTCTAAATGATTTGTCTGCGTAATGAACAACAGTGGCCCAGCTCCAACCCTGGTGTAACACTTCCTCTCACTTGTCCTCAATCTTCTTTACTTGGGCACAGAAGGAAGATAGTTAGCCCATCAGGTCCATGGGCTTCTCAACAAAGTAATCCCATCATGCTCATTCCCTTTCTCTTTCTTCCTGAGGCCCTGCTAATTATTTGGTTTTCCTACTTTTGTCACTTACCTACTCTAGGAGTATTTTGCAGGAGCCGATGAATTTACCAGAAAATCTTTGAGCCATGAGAGCACACCAGAGAACCCACAGAAACTCCTCAGTCATGGGTTGAAGGTACAAACTCCAGACAAACAGAACCCGCTTGCGTCAGGATTGCGCACAGGTCCCTTGGTGCTGCAAGGCAGCTAACTGTTCTGCCGTCATACCAATGTAGACTCCATATCTTGCTGCCGTCTTGTTCCTTTCTGCTTTCTATTCATCTTTCAGTTTAGAATAACACATGATACAGACTTGTATTTGTGCTTTAATACTATTCAGAAGTCTCTTACCAAATCTTCATAAAGAGCCGAGCAAATCTTTCAGCTGTATCCATAACAAATGACAACAAGAAGCAAACCAGATGCAAGACTCAACTGGGCAAAGCCGCATCTAACCTTTCAATCTTTTAAAGTGCCCTTCATTCAAATCTGGAATCCAGTCATACGCTGGAGAATCAGAAACCAGTGCCATAACCAACCACCACACCTCTCAGTTAACACCTTGAACACATCCCCCATTGCACTGCCCCAACAATAGCTGTGACCAGTCAGAGGATGAGTGTTTGATTGCTGATGCACTGGTGAAGGTGGCCTAGGGAGTGTATAAAGTTGACACCGAACCACATAAACGTTCATAATCTTAAATCAAAAGTAGATAAGGAACCTTCCCCTCATTATCACCTCCTGTTGATATTGCTCCACAGCTAATTCACTATGGCAAACTCTTGCTCCATGATGATATGTAGCAATGTTACAACATTTTGAGATTTAAAAAATCAAGTTTGCAATTTATCCCATCAGATAAAGCATAAAACTAAGTTTAATTTGAAGTTTAATCAGAAAAATACTGCAGGATTGAATGGGCCTCCAATAAAGGGATCTTAAGAAGCGCTTTTTAATGTAAAAATAAACAGCCTACCTTGCATTGTCCCCTACATGAGATCCGTCCCATTTGCGGCGGTCGCGGGTTTAGAGGATGTTTTTAACCTACTATAACAATTAAATAAACCAATATAGTTTAAAAATAGCTGCAGCAAACTAATGTCGCAGTGATTTTTCATCAGCAACTAAGTAGGCTGAACAACCTCGATTTGAATAGCCGAGAGAAAATCGCATTTTAAACCCGCCCCCCTCTCAAAGGCGCCAAAATCGTGCACACGGGCAGCGACAGACCTGCAGCGATGCTGAAGGTAAGTTTTGCAACATACCTATGATATGCAAGCAGACCACATCATTTGTAAGCCCAACACCAGACCCCTGAACAAAAACTCTATTCTGAGCTCTGGTACAGGAAGAGATTATCAGGTAGACAGAGGGAACAGTTCAAGGATGTGTCCCAGCCAATTACTACTCTGAATGGTGAAGTATTTGGGATGGTACTGAGAACCTTGAGACCAAGTATTGAGATCAAAAGGTGCACTGCATATGAAGTGGAAGGTGTGCACCAACATACTATACAGACTACCCACTCACTACCCCCCACATCATCTGTGGAAGCGTTTGTGGTTTCCACAATGGCCTTGTCAACCATCTCAGAACACACAAAATCTAACACTAACAAACATTTAATCTACAGTGGGATCAGGGAGTACGGAGAGAACGGGCAAGAGGTGTACAGATCAAGACTGGATCAGCCGTAAAGTTATGAATAGGTTCGCGTTGGCCTATTTCTGATCTGTTCCATATGTTCTTATGAATCGGTTAGCTGATGCCATATTGCACTTAGTCTTGAAGATACATTTTTGAAAGATTAGGAAAAATGGGGCTTTGGGAACTGGCACAGCAGAGGAGTTGAGGCCTGAGGCAGATCAGCCATGATCATAGTGAATGGCAGGTCAGGATTGAGAGGCCAGGTGACCTATTGCTACTCCTGTTTCTTTCATTCTACATGCATGATAGCTAACTTGGGCCTTAAGCTCCATGACATTTTGCTTCCACTTAATGATCAAGAAGGACATTTGTGCATAGAGACTGGGCCTGTAGATAGGATACCAAATAAGTACTGTGCATCTGTTTTCTCCAAAGAGAAGAACATGGAGGACAGTGAATTCAGTGTGGAGAATACTAATATGAAAGGGCAGTTTGAGATTAAGAAGGAGGAAAGTTTTGAGGCTCTTGAAGAGCATTGAGTAAAAGAATCAGGAAGTCAAGAAGGCATCTCTTCCAACCTCTTACCTGCATCTCTTCCAACCTCATCTATTGCGTCCGCTGCTCTAGATGTCAGCAGATCTATATCGGTGAGACCAAGCGGAGGTTGGGCGATCGTTTCGCCGAACACCTCCGCTCGGTCCGCAATAACCTAGCTGACCTCCCGGTGGCTCAGCACTTCAACTCCCCTTCCCACTCCGTCTCCGACCTCTCTGTCCTGGGTCTCCTCCATGGCCACAGCGAGCAGCACCGGAAATTGGAGGAACAGCACCTCATATTCCGTTTGGGGAGTCTGCACCCCGGGGGCATGAACATCGACTTCTCCCAATTCTGTTAGTCCTTGCTGTCTCCTCCCCTTCCTCAGCTCCCCTGCTGTCTCCTCCCACCCTCCAGCCTTCCGGCTACTCCTCCTTTTCCCTTTCTTGTCCCCACCCACCCCCACCCCTGATCAGTCTGAAGAAGGGTTTCGGCCCGAAACGTTGCCTATTTCCTTCGCTCCATAGATGCTGCTGCACCCGCTGAGTTTCTCCAGCTTTTCTGTGTAACAGTCAAGAAGGCAAGACCAGCTTTATAGGATGTACAGGAAGGAACTGCGGATGTTGGTTTAAACCTTTTCCCCAAACAAATACTAGAGGGCATAGCTTTAACATGACAGAAAATGCTCCGGTAAAAAAGCGGGTCTGCAGCGTCTCTGGAGAAAAGGAATAGGAGATGTTTCGGGGCAAGACAAAGAAGTCTCAAGAAGGGACTTGACACGAATCGTCATCTAATCGTTTTCTAGAGAAATGCTGCCTGACCCACTGAATTATTCCAGCTTTTTGTGTCTATCGTTAACTTTACAGGACGTTGGTTGAGCTGTATTTGGAGTATTGCGTGCAGAGGAGGTTTACCAGAATAATGTCTGGATCAGGGGTATTAGCTACTTGGAGAGGTGGGGCTGACTTGGATTGTTTTTTCTGGAATGCTGGAGATTGCAGGGAGACCATAGATAGGGTAGACAATTAGAACCTTTTCCCCAAGCAAATACTAGAGGGCATAGCTTTAACATGACAGGGGCAAAGTTTAAAGGAGATGTGCGGGGTGACTTTTTTACACAGAAGGTGGTGAGTGCCTGGAACATGCTGCCTGGGTTGGTGGCTTGTGGTATTTAGTAGGCACAGCAGTGCAATAGTGGCATTTTAGAGACTTTAAGAGATTTTGGATGGAGATATGGATATGCAAGAATTGTAGGGTAATGGATTATGTGCAGGTCTTGATGGTCTTGGCATCATGTCGCACATAGACATTGTGGGCTGAAGCGCCTGTTCTTGTGCCTCCATGTTCTATCATGTCCATTGACCATTTTCTGGTCTAGAGCTCCATTAATTAATTCTTTTGGGAGCGTCTCCAAGTCTCCTTCAAGTTATTTCGGCCTGTTCCAATATTTATCCATCCATTTTTCCCCAAAAGAATATTCAAGGCAATTTTAAATCAAGTGTTTATGTTTCTTTGTTAATTTATTAGGTTTAGACTGAGTTTGTTCATTAAGTATATATTTGCTCTTTTCCCTCAGCATTTCTCCTTTAAAGATGTTGCATCTCCCCCCCCCCCCCCCCCCCCCCCCCCCCCCCCCGCCCGCCATAGAGCTTTGACATGCATCCTTTGCTCAGTTATTGCCTATTTCTTTCTAAGCCTCTTTAAATATAAAATTCTCAAGCTCCAAGATAGTAGAATGATCTGAATGGGCTTGTGTGTGTACATGTACAACATGCTTTTAAACAAATATGTGATTTTTTGTGAGATAGCTGGAACAACTTCCAACCAGCACCCTTTAAACCTGAAACGAATCAGATAAATCAGAGCACATCAGATTGTTGCACTTAGATTATAGGATGGTATACATGCTTATTTATACAACACAGTCTGGCTAAAACATTTGTGTCAAATTCCAATCCCTTGTTTTAAGATAATATCTTATCTCCAATTCTTCATGCATCCTAGCACCTAACAAAGGTCAAAAATTCATCTTGCATGAGGGTAAGTTGATCTTGACTGTTGTTGACAACACCTAACTACAATACATTTTTGTTCTCATCCAAGGAGCATATTCTGATTTATATTCCATTTTCAAAACACGATGTTAGGTTTAGAATGGTCCATCTGCAGTTTTTGATTACACTGAATACAACCAAAGATTTTACTTGCAGAAGATCTGCTTATCTTGATCTGCCCTTATAGAACTGGGAACACTGGCACCCGATGTTATCGAGACTAGAGAAGTCTGCTCACTCCCACATTATCTAGTTTCTAATTTTTAGAATCAACCATGACTAAAAAGAGATAGAATCATGATGTCAACTACAGGTCAATGAATAGCATTCTTGACTCATTGTCAAAAAAGTCAATTGCTTTAAATCTCACCAAACTCTTGCGCATAAAGATCTAGGCTGATGCTCCAGTGGAATAGCGAGGGAATGATACACAGTCAGATACATTGCTTTCCAGAGGAGCTGTGAAAACAGAACCCTCTCTGGTTTCTTTGGTGAGTGACAAAAGTTCCACATCACCATTTTAAAGACGATTCATGAGGTATCCCCGCTGGTTCAACTAATGTTTGCCCTTCCCAATTGCACTGAAACAGACTGGATTAGAAATATTCTCACATAGGAAAATATTCTTATATGCCAGATAAGTGGGATCTAACTAAAATCCAATCAGCAAACAAAATTAACTCCTTGCTGTTTATGGAACACTTCTCCAAATACAAACTGAATCCTCAGCACCACTGATGTACAAATGTATGAAGTCCCATTATAGTGGATGTGTGTGTACGGCCTCGGTGTAATCTACTATTTTTATACTCATATTTAAGTATGATTGTGCCTATGCATAGTAAGATTTTTACTGATCTGTATGCAAAAATAGGAATGTCATTGGTGACAATAAAGCACCTTTGATCTATTGAACCATTGGAATGACTGATAGAAAGATTAATAGAGTTTAATTCGGATGTGTTCATTATTGAATTTTAGGAAGTAAAGCAGGGCAGGATATTCACAGTGAATGGTGGGTCCATGGGGAGTGTTGTAGAGCAGAGGGAACTAGGACTACAAGTACATAATTCCCCGCAAGTGACATCACAGGTTGATAAAGTGGTAAGGATGGCTTTTGGTCGATTGGCCTTCACCAGTGAGGATATTCAGTATGGAAGTTGGGACATTATGTTAGAAGATGTTTGTGAGGCCATACTTGGAGTATTGTGTTCAGGTTTGACCAACCTGCCATAGGAAAGATGTCATTAAGCTGGAAATGGTGCAAAGAAGATTTACACGGATGTTGCGGGACTCAAGGGCCAAAGTAGCAGGGAGAGTTTGGGAAGACTTGGACTTTATATCTTGGAGGCAGGAGGAATGAGAGATGATCTTATAGAGCTGTATAAAATCATGAGAGGAGTAGATAGGGTGAATGTACAGAGTGCTTTTCCAAGAATCGGGGAATCAAGAATTAAAGGACATAGGTTTAAGGTGAAGGTAGACAAAAGTACTGGAGAAACTCAGCGGGTGCGGCAGCATCTATGGGGTGAAGGAAATAGGCAACGTTTCGGGCCGAAACCCTTCTTCAGGTGAGATGGGAAAGATTTAATAGAAACCTGTGGGCAACTTTTTAACATTGACGGTGGTAGGTATATGGAACAAGCTGCCAGAGGAAGTTGTTGAGGGAGGTACAACATTTTAAAGACATTTGGACAGGTACATGGACAGGAAAGGTTTGGAAGAATATGGGCCAAACAAAAGTAAATAGGACTTGCTTAGATTGTACATCTTGGTCAGTATTGAAGAATTGGATCAAAGGGCTGGTTTCTGTGCTGAGTCTAAGATGCACGGCGTGATAAATGTTTGAGCTAATTTGATCCCACATTCAGTTTAGAGAGTTGGCATCTCAGAATGCAGCAATCTGTTGCAGGTCAGCTGATTAGTCTCACCCAGCACATCAAAAATGGTTTCTCACAATCATTGGCACACACTTCAGCGGATCCAGATTAATCTTATCAAGATGCAAAAGCAAAGTTGAGCAATTATTGGCAGAGCTTGTGACAACTTGCACTGGTTTAAAAAAAAAACAGCTCAGCTCAAAATAGAAAAAGAAAATGCATTTGAGGAGACCATTTCACTGTAAATTACCTGTGTGGGGGTGTGGTAGACTGACAAGTAATGTAGAGTGATTAAAAATGTGATTGATGGTACATTAGTATAAATGGGTTGATGATGGGCAGTGGAATCAGTCGGCCTGTTTTACAACAGCCTTGGTAAAATTATATTTAACTGAAATACCTTTGCTGTCAGATGCTTTCAATACCAGGCTCCAGTTGCCCGACTGTGCTATAGAGCCTCCTTTTGTCCTTAGGTCCCGTTTAACCAGAGGACTGTGACCTCTTAGCTGGCCAGGTGTGTGGCAGGTTGTTCATTGCCGCGAATAGTCTGGCATGACTGCCCCTGGCTTCTGCAGGAATGTAGCGAGCGATACTCATCAACATACTGACGATGGTCTCCTATGTTCATTGTTCATCAGCTACTGCAACTTCGCTCCTCATTGGAAAGCAAGTTTTTGCTCTCCACCGTACACATCGGCAGAATCAATCCCAAACATCCCTCCAGCAAGAGGAATGGGAGAAAGAAGGCAACAAAGCTATTGAATGCTCCTGAAGGGACTGGCCCAAGTGAGCAGCTGGCATCCGGCTGCCATGCAAGTGGTTAACATTGCAGACCCTAAACAGATCAACACCTATTGCTCATTTATGAATCCATGCAGCTCTCTCTATATATGTTGGGGTGTGGGAGGGTGTAAGCTATGGATCATCTCTTGAAAGACATAAACACCACAATTAGACCCTGCACAGCCGTGCAATGAGCTGTACAGAATAGTTGGAGCAGAGCATATAAACATTTTCGAGTGCAAATCGAGGAATAGCTGCAAGCTTTTTTCCATTTCCCGTTATTTCTTATCCTTCCTTGGCAAGTTCTTCACTTTGTGATCTGTATACGGTTGGAGATTGCTGATACTTGTTAGCATCATATGAAACACCTGCGATTTAAACTACAATCACTTGATTTTTGAAGAATTCCTCAGTGACCCAGTGGGTTAAGTTTGTCATTGGTTGCGCTAAAGACTGGATTTTTTGCACCAGTATCTATTTTATTGGATTTTATTGGATTTTTGTTTATTATATTATTACCAACGCACTTGTCCCCCTGACTGTTGCTGTCTTTGTTGCTTTTTTACCCACATCTCAACAGATGAAAGATATGGAAAACTTAACTGACGTTATTTAGCCAGATTGATGGAATTCTTTTTTACTCAGCATATTCAATATGAGTTTCATTACAGGGCCATTAAAAATGAATCACATATTGGAAGTGATGAAGATAAACTGGGATATTGTGTTTCACAAATCTGATTGTTTTTTGAAGATGTGACCAAAAAGGTTGATGCGGGCAGAGCTGTAGATGGATACATGGAATGCAGCAAGGCACTAGACAAGGCTCTGCATGGTAGGCTGCTCTGGAAGGTTATATCCGGATAGAAAATTGACTGGATAGAAAATTGGCTTCATGGAAGGAAACAAAGGGTGATGGTGGAAGGCTGTTTTTTTACAGACTGGAGGCCGGTGACTAGTGGTGTGCCTCAGGGTTTGGTGCTAGGCCCATTGTAGTTTGTCATCTATATCAATGATTTGAATGAGAATGCATAAGGCATGATTTGTAAGCTTGCAGATGAGACTAAAGTGGGTGGTATTGTTGATAGCGAAGATGGTTGTCAGATATTGCAGAAGGATCTTGATTGGTTGGGCAGGTGGACTGAGGAATGGTTAATGGAATTTAATGCAGAGAAGTGCAAGGTGTAACATATTGGGAGGTAACACCAGATCAGGATCTACACAGTGAATGGCAGGGGTTTGGGGAGTGTTGTAGAGCAGAGGGATCTAGATAGGGTGTTCAATTAGACTTTCAGCACATTGGCCTTCATCAATCAAAGTATTGAGTATAGAAGTTGAGAGGTTATGTTATAGTTGTACAAGATATTGATGAGGTCACATTTAGAATATTGTGTTCAGTTTTGGTCATCCTGTTATACCAAAGGTGGTTAAGCTGGAAAGGGTGCAGAGAAGACTTATGAGCATGTTGTCAGAACTCCAGGCCCTGAGCTATAAGGAGAGGTTGAGCAGGTTATGACTTTATTGCTTGGAGCTCTGGAGAATGAGGGTTGCTCTTGTACAGGTGTATATCATGAAAGGAAGAGATAGGGCAAATGTACAGAGTTTTTTTTTTACCTAGTAGGGGTTCAAGAACCAGAGGGCATAGGTTTAAAGTCAGGGGGGGGAAAGAATTAATAGGAACTGTTTTTACACAAAGGGTGGTAGGTGTATTGAATGAGCTACCAGAGGATATAGTTGAGGCAGGTACTATCACAACATTTAAGAAATAATTAGACAGGTACATGGATAGGATAGGTTTTGAGGGATATGGGCCAAACACAGGGACTAATGTGAATGGGGCATGTTGGTTGGTGAGGGCAAGTTGGGCCGAAGGGCCTGTTTCCACGTTATGGCTATTTAAAAAGAAAAAAAGATGCGAGGATAAATGGTCTTCTGAAATGGCCATACTCCTTCATTCTTCCATCAATGTCATGCCCCAGCTTACCAAAGATTAAAAATGACCAGTCTACATACACTTAATTTAGATCACTGGTCTTTCTAAAATATACATAAAACCACAAGCCAGTCTTTGGAATGGTAAAGCACAAGATATTTAAGAACCAAGTAAACCAATTACAACTCAACGCAATGCAGTTACTTTTGATTAATTAATTCAGTGACAGGTGGGAGATGATCAGATGGATTTATCCCGGAAGAAATATGGTCTAGATTCTTTCACGCATCAGCATGGGGTGTTCAGCTAACACCAGTCTGTTGCATTGTGGTCACAAAGTCTAATGGTTGTGACACATTAGTATGACCATTATCTTGTGAGTTAGATAAAGGATTCTGGCTCATTTCAAGTCTATTTTCATGAGATTGTGGTGTTCAGCAGATCTAGTCAGTAATATTTTAATGAACCATTACAAATCACATTTTTTAAATGTACACTTCCAAATAATAATATGGCAGGGGTGTGGAAGCACCTACACTCACATGAAATACAACAAATTTCTCATGGTTAAGAGCAAGTCATTCAGTTTGCACTTTGTCATTATCCTTTGTGAATTCTGGATTCTGGATTCAAATTCTGGAAATGTTCACAGTTTCTGGCACGAATATGACAAGTATCACAAATTGGTTTTATGCTGCTGTTTTCATCTTTGCAAAATGTCAAACTGCACCGTGCTGCAGTTTTCCTTATTCTCACCCACAGTACAGGAATCCAAATGTAGGTTGCATTGTGCAATGAAAATCAATTGAGTAGCAATGCAGAATGCATACACATCTAAACCAAAGAGAATCGGCATACCCACAGTGCTCCAAATAGCAATTAATCTTGTTCAGAGTGGCATTCTGAATTACATTCTTCTCGTATTACTGCATTGAAATATATTCTTGAGATTTATCAGAATCAACTGTGATCTTATCTACTTCCTAACTATCAATTATTCTCATTAATCTCCTCTTGGGCCTTCCAACATGCATCAGGATTGCCGTGTGTACAGGCTGCGATAGGAATTGTGTTAAACATTGAAGTCCATTTGCTGGGTCATTATTTATTTGTTCAAAACCAATATCAATTTTAAATAGAGTTCATTCCTTTCAGTTCCCTCATTTTTTTAATTATGTTCTTCCTAAGTTGTCAAACGTAGGCTTCTCTTTAAGAGATTCATTAGTGGCCTCACCACTACAGAAAGGCAATCTAAGCAACAGGGCCTGGGGGAAATTGGATGATTGGATTAGAGGAATTGTCTGCATTTTCATCGTACTGTATATTGCACTGAAGGTATAATTTAACAATGTTCCAATATCCTGTGACATGATAAAGTTATGCTGCAGGGAAACAACCGTATGAGGACTCCCTCTGAAATGTATTAAAGGAAATTAGCAGAACTTACCAAGCAGTGGAGAAGTTGCTTGATGAGTCCAGAGATAGAGTTATAGAGAGATACAGTGTGGAAACAGGCTCTTCAACCCAACTTGCCCACATCAGCTAACATGTCCCAACTACACTAGTCCCACCTGCCTGTGCTTGGTCCATATCCCTTCAAACCTGTCCTATCCATGTACCTGTCTAAGTGTTTCTTAAATGTTGGGGTAGTCCCAGCCTCAACTACCTCATCTGGCAGCTTTGTGTGAAAAAGTTACCCCTCAGATTCCTATTAAATCTTTTCCCCTTCATCTTGAACCTGTCCTCAATTCCCTTACTCTGGGCAAGAGACTGTGCATCTACCCGATCTATTCCCCTCATGATTTTGTACACCGCTGTAAGATCATCCCTCATCCTCCTGCGCTCCAAGGAATAGAGGGACCCAGCCTACTCAACCTCTCCCTATAGCTCACACCCTCTAGTCCTGGCAATATCCTCGTAAATCGTTCTGAATCCTTTCCAGCTTCAGATGAAGTTTAATGTGGATAAATGTGAGGTTATCCACTTTGATAGCAAAAACAGGAAGGCAGATTACTATCTAAATGGCGTCAAGTTGGGAAAGGGGGAAGTACAACGGGATCTGGGGAGTCCTTGTACATCAATCTATGAAAGTAATCATGCAGGTACAGCAGGCAGTGAAGAAAGAGAATGGCATGTTGGCCTTTATAACAAGAGGAATCGAATATATGAGCAAAGAGGTCCTTCTGCAGTTGTACAGAGCCCTAGTGAGACCACACCTGGAGTATTGTGTGCAGTTTTGGTCCCCTAATTTGAGGAAGGATATTCTTGCTATTGAGGGAATGCAGCGTAGGTTTACAAGATTACTTCCCGGGATGGTGGGACTGTCATATGCTGAGAGAATGGAGCAGCTGGGCTTGTACACTCTGGAGTTTAGAAGGATGAGAGGTAATCTCATTGAAACATATAAGATTGTTAAGCTAGAGGCAGGAAACATGTTCCCGATGTTGGGGGAGACCAGAACCAGGGGCCACAGTTTAAGAATGAGTAAGTCATTTAGAACGGAGATGAGGAAACATTTTTTCTCACAGAGAGTGGTGAGTTTGTGGAATTCTCTGCCTCAGAGGGCGGTGGAGACAGGTTCTCTGGATGCTTTCAAGAGAGAGCTAGATATGGCTCTTAAAAATAGCAGAGTCAGGGGATATGGGGAGAAGGCAGGGGTACTGATTGGGGATGATCAGCCATGATCACATTGAATGGCGGTGCTGGCACGAAGGGTCAAATGGCCTACTCCTGCACCTATTGTCTATTGACAATATCTTTCCAATAACATGGTGCCCCAAAACTGGACACACCATTCTAAAAGCGGTCTCATCAACTGCAACATGACTTCCAAATTGCTATACTCAATACTCTGACTGATGAAGGCCAATGTGCCAAAAGCCTTTTTGACCAACTTATCTACCTATGACTCAACCTTTAAGAAACCATGTACCTTCACTCCTGGATCCCTCTGCTCTACAACACTCCCTAGAGGCCTACCATTCACTGTGTTGATCATGCCCTTGTTAGACATCCCAAAATGCAACACCTAACACTTCTCTGTATCAAATTCCGTCAACCGTCTCCACCCACCTGGTCAATCAATCCAGATCTTGCTGCAATCTTTCACAACTATCTTCACTATCTACAAAACCACTCACTTTTGTATCATCAGCAAACTTGCTAATCTTGCCCTGTATGTTCTCATCCAAATCATTGATGTAGATGACAAACAGTAACGGGCCCAGCACCAAACCCTGAGGCTCACCACGAGTCACAGGCCTCCAGCCCGAGAAGCAACCTTCCACCATCACCCTCTGCTTCCTTCTATGGAGCCAATTTGCTATCCATTTAGCTATTTCTCCTTGGATCCCATGTGAGCTAATCTTCCAGAGCAGCCTACCATGCGGAACCTTGTTGAATGCCTGACTGAAATCCATGTACACAACATCTACAGCTCTGCCCTCATCGACATTTTTGGTCACATCTTCAAAAAAACTTAATCAGATTTGTGAGACACAAACTCCCACATACCATGCTGACTATCAGCCCTTGCCCGACCAAATGCCTGTATAACCTATCCCTCAGAATACTCTCTAGTAACTTTCCAACTACAGATGTTAAGCTTGCCGGCCTATAGTTCCCAGCATTTTCCATGCAGCGCTTCTTGAAAAGAGGCACAACATTTGCCACCCTTCTGTCTTCTGGCACCTCTCCTGTATTTAAGGATGACTGGTAAATTTCAACCAGGGCTCCCGCAATTTCCTCTCTGGTTTCGCACAATGTTCTCGGATATATTTGATCCGGCCCTGGAGATTTGTCTACCTTCATACCGACCATCTGCTCATTGAGGTGTCTACTGAAGCCTAGAACACTTTGTATATCAAACATAGGTGAAAACATAAACTAATTACATCCATGATTGGGAACAAGACGTGTAAAGAATCTGTTGGTGTAAAGCTCATTTTTATTGTAATGTTCAAAGTTGAAAGTGTTAGTATTTCCATTTGAAGGTTGTGATTAGTTAGCTATTTGGCCAGGTTGCATATTGTTTGCATTTAAATCTAATTTATCTGTAAGTGCATTCTGTGCCCTTCTCTCACTGAACACCAATCCATTGATCTTGGAATCATGGACATCAGACAGACAGATAATACTTAGTGCCAAAAACATCTCGATAAGGGTGGTGAGAAAGGGTGCAACGAAAATCCAAGGTCATGAAAATAATATCATTATCAAGAAATCAAGTAGTGGGATTGTAATGTGAGAGTGGAAGGTGGAACAGGAAGATGATGATGGAGAAAATAGAGATTTATGACAAAATGTTCTTCTACAATGAAAAAAATATTGATACATTGGGTGTGAGTTGATTTTTTTTTAAATCACCAGAGTCAGGAATGGTTCCAGAGAACTGGAAAATGTTATTCCATTGTTTAAGAAGGGAGCGAGGCAAAATAAAGAAAATTATAGGCTGGTTAGTCTGACTTCTGTGGTTCATAAAATTTTAGAGTCCATTATTAAGGACGAGGTTTCAGGGTACTTGGAAGCACATGATAAAATAGACTAATGTTAGCATGGTTTTGTGAAGGAGAGATCTTGCCTGACACATCTGTTGGAGTTTTTTGAGGAGGTAACAATTCTGTGTTTTTTGTGTCCTTGGATTTTCAGAAGGCCTTTGACAAGGTGCTACAAATGAGGCTGCTAAACAAGATAAGAGTCCATGGTATTAGAGGGAAGATGGATAGAAAGTTGGCTGAATGGCAAAGTGTAGGAATAAAGGAGGGCTTTTTCTGGCAGGCTACCAGTTACTAGTGGTGAGAAAAGACCAGGACCAATACCAATTATGGCCGGCCACAAATGACTTCAGGCAGGGTGGTGCCTGGCAGGCCCATTGTCGGCTAGGGAATGTGTGATCTCAAGAGAAAAACAATGTGGAGAACTGTGAAACGGGCAAAACATCTAGGGTGGAGGCAGGGGGCAAGAGGGGAGGGGGAAGGGGAGCGAATGGAAGTTATTTAAAATAAGGGAATTCAATATTCATACTACTGGGTTGTAATCTCTCCAAGCAACACCCAAGGTGTTGTTCCTCCAATTTACATGGAACTACCTCCTGCACCCATGCAGAACTCATGGCATTTACTAACTTCCCCACTAAATTTCACTGTCCTCAATTCACCTGGACTATCTCAGACACCTCTCTCTCCTTTCTCAATTATAGAAGACATCTATTACGACGGACATCTATTACAAAACCACCGACTGCCATAGCAACTGTAGTAGATGCAACATCTGTCCTTATATCTCCTCCCTTGACTCCATCCAGGGACCCCGACAGTCCTTTCAAGTTGGACAGAGGTTCACACGTACCTCCACTAACTTCATCTGCTGCATCTGGTGTTCAACAAGTTGTCCAATCTAGTCATGTAGTTGAAACTCCTCAACTCTAGAACCATTCTAAAAAGATTTGCCTGTGCTTCGTTCAGTCTTTCACATTGTTCCTAATACTAGGTAGCCTGAATTGCAAACATTTCTCAATGTTTTTAGATTGATTACAGTAAATTATTGGTGGGTTCCTTAACACCACCTGGCAACATGAAATGCCATCAAAGTTACTCCAGAGCACTGGGAAACAATACATGTCTCCAAAGGTTAAAAATTACACATTGTAAAGAAAATGACAAGCAAAACATGTTCAAAATAAAAGACCCCGAGCAGAATTAGACTTAAAGAAAAATTTTGTCATGGAAAAAAATCCTGCTGAGAATATGGCTTTTCAAAAAGTAATCAGTGCTGGAACTGTGCACACATAGCAATGGGATCTGACTGTCAAAAGTCTCCTTCACATCCTGCAAATAATAAATACAAAATAGATTTCAGGTAGCTAGATGTGCCAGGAATTGAGCCTAGAAATGTCATTCAATATAAATGAATATAATGTTATGCACCTGAATCACTGTAAACATAGAAACATAGAAAATAGGTGCAGGAGTAGGCCATTCAGCCCTTCGAGCCTGCACCACCATTCAATATGATCATTGCTGATCATCCAACTCAGTATCCTGTACCCGCCTTCCCTCCATATACCCCCTGATCCCTTTTGCCACAAGGGCCATATCTAACTCCCTCTTAAATATAGCCAAGAACTGGCCTCAACTACCTTCTGTGGCAGAGAGTTCCAGAGACTCACCACTCTCTGCGTGAAAAATGTTTTTCTCATCTCGGTCCTAAAGGATTTCCCCTTTATCCTTAAACTGTGACCCCTTGTCCTGGACTTCCCCAACATCGGGAACAATCCTCCTGCATCTAGCCTGTCCAACCCCCTAAGAATTTTGTAAATTTCTATAAGATCCCCCCTCAATCTTCTAAATTCTAATGAGTACAAAGCCGAGTCTATCCAGTCTTTCTTCATATGAAATTCCTGACATCACAGGAATCAGTGTAATGTGAGGTGCTTCAATACCTTGCATAGTTGTTAGAGCTCAAAGATTCGTCTATGAGCGGCTATTTAAGATCAATCATCATCATTACAAGAATTTTGCAAAACCAAGTTACAATAGAGTTTAGTGTGTACATCATGTTCCAATGTCTGGGTTTAGCTAATTTAGAGAACTATATATGGCTCTGGCCCCCTCATGTGGTACAAGATTCAGAAGCCCTGAAATACATGCAGCAGTTTAGATTAACACCACACTTAGTTTTGTCTCCTGGTTGCCATAACAGACTTTATATTCTGTATTTTTTCTAGGAATACAAAAACATCAAGATTTAATTCTTTAAATAAATAAGAGACTTGAAACTCTATGTGCAGTATTTTGTGAGTACACAATAGTTTTATTAAAAATCTTATATCAATATAAATTGATAAACCACCTGAGTTTTGTTCTCTGTTTTCTGTGTGTACAACACACAAACACATTTTGGACATTATGCACAATCTGATGAATGCCCAAAGTCACGCACAAAATTGGTTGTTTATACAAAGCTGGGAAATGATGGGGGTCTTGCTAGCTGTAAGTGTGGGGTTGAGGTGGGCTTCATTTTGAAGTAAGGGGATCCTGGACTTGCCTTGACAACTATTCGGGTGCCCAAAGCATCTGTCATTTTCCACAAATTATTTTATTTTAAGTAATTGATCATCATCAGGAGAGATTTACCATTTTGCACATTCCACACCTGCACCCCCTCAAAAAATGATGTATTTCCCCATCTCTGATCACCTTGTTCCTAATAACTCTCTTACTCCAATTCACAGTATAATTACTTTTCTCTGTGAACTCTCACAATGCAGAGAATAGAGTCTCACGAAAGGAGGATTTTTGTCCGAGTTCAGTTGTGCAAGGTGTATTCCATGCCAATTCGTCTTCCTCAACAGTCCTCTAGGAGCATAAATAACTTGCTTCCACTTCCTTTTCGGGGGTCTGAAGAAGATCACAGACTCTTCTACAAATCAAGTCAAGGCAAGAGAGTTTATTGTCATGTCCTAGATAGGACAATTAAATTCTTGCATTGCTGCAGCACAACAGTACATTGCAGTCATAAATACAGAACAGATCAGTGTGTCCATATACCATAGAATATATATACACACACACACACACAGATTAAGATGCAATAGGTTGTTATAGTTTGTTTGAAGTTGTGTTTAATAGTCTGATGGCTGTGGGGAAGTAGCTGTTCCTGAATCTGGATGTTGCAGATTTCAGGCTCCTGTACCTTCTACCCGATGGCAGTGGAGAGATAAGTGTGTGGCCAGGATGGTGTGGGTCCTTGATGATGCTGGCAGCCTTTTTGAGGCAGCGATTGCGATAGATCCCCTCAATGTTAGGGAGGTCAGATGATGGACTGGGCAGTGGTTACGACTTTTTCTAGCCTTTTCTGCTCCTGGATGCTCAGGTTGACGTAGCTCAGGTTGATGCAACCGGTCAACATGCTCTCTACTGTGCACCTGTAGAAGTTCGAGGGAGTCCTCCTTGACATACCGACTCTCCGTAATCTTCTCAGGAAGTAGAGGCGCTGATGTGCTTTCTTTATGATGGCATCAGTGTGCTGAGACCAGAAGAGATCTTCGGAAATATGAATGCCCAGAAATTTGAAGTTCTTGACCCTTTACACCATTGACATAAACGGGACTGTGGGTCCCCATCCTACCCCTTCCGAAGTCCACAATCAGTTCCTTGGTTTTGATGGTATTGAGAGCCAGATTATTGTGTTGGCACCATTTGGTCAATTGGTCGATCTAGCTTCTATTCTCTGACTTGTCCCCATTAGTGATATGTCCCACGACAATGGTGTCATCGGCAAACTTGATGAAGGATGTCATGAGTATAGAGCGAGTATAGCAGGGGGCTGAGCACGCAGCCTTGAGGTTCTCCCGTGCTGATTGGTATTGAGGATGACACATTTCCACCAATACCGACAGACTGTGGTCTGTGAATGAGGAAGTCGAGGACCCAATTGCAGAGGGATGCGCAGAGACCCAGATCTGAGAGCTTGGTAACCAGTTTGAAGGGGATGATAGTATTAAATGCCGAGCTGTAGTCAACAGCTGTAACAGCCTTACATATGATTTTTTTGTTGATCAAGTGGTCCAGAGCGGAGTGGAGAGCCAGTGAGATCGCATCCACCGTTGATCTGTTGTGGCGGTAAGCGAACTGCAGTGGGTCCAGGTTTTTGTCGAGGTGTGAGTTGATTTGCACCATGATCAGCCTCTCAAAGCACTTCATCACCACAGACGTTAGTGCCACTGGCCGATAGTCATTGAGGCACGTCATCCAGGTCTTCTTGGGCACCGGTATTATTAATGCCCTTTTAAAGCCCGTGGGAACCTCAGACCTCTGAAGTGAGAGGTTGAAAATGTCCGTAAAAACTCCAGCCATTTGGTCTGCACAGGTTTTCAAAACACGCCCGGGTATACCATCAGGTCCAGGCGCTTTCCGAGGGTTCACTCCTCTGAAGGGCTGGAGGTGCTTTATGAGGTGGACCGATAGCGAAGATACACCCCTTCCACTGTTTACACTGGCCTTCTATGTGGTCTTGATGCATAGCCTCAGAATATCCAATACCCAAGCAAAGGCTGTTTCTTTACATTGATTAGTAGTGGGCCAGGATAACTTAATGGTGAGTGAAGATGAGGAAGCTTGAACCACATTTTTAAAATATTTCCCTTTGTCTTCGTCAGTCCCACCAATTAACAGAGTTCACAAAGTATGCCATTTTCCAGCATTGCCATCAATGTCTTAATAGACAATAGGTGCAGGAGTAAACCATTCGGACCTTTGAGACAGCACTGTCATTCACTGTGATCATGGCTCATATCATGCATGCGTGGGGCCTCCATATGGAAGTTGGGCAGACATTGGATAAAATGTGTCTTCCATTCTCTACGGTCTATTTTCAGGAAAGGAGAAGAATTTCCTTGTCTTTTCTCCCATGTTTGCCTTAAGTTATCTTATTTCTGTTTAGTTCAGAGATACAGCATGGAAACAAGGACTTTGGCCCAACTAGTTCATGCCAACCTTCGATCACCCATCCACACTTGTTCCATGTTATCCCTATAAACTGGGGGCAATTTTATGGATGCTAATTAACCAAAAAAAAACTCTTCTTTGGGATGTGGGAGGGAACCAGAGAACTCTCTGGTTTACAAAACTCTTTAGATTCTGGAGTAGTTCCTGAGGATTGGAGGGTAGCTAATGTAACCTCACTTATTAAAAAGGGAGGGAGAGAGAAAACAGGGAATTACAGACCAGTTAGTCTAACATCGGTAGTGGGGAAACTGCTAGTATCAGTTATTAAAGATGGGATAGCAGCACATTTGGAAAGTGGTGAAATCATTGGACAAAGTCAGCATGGATTTATGAAAGGTAAATCATGTCTGACGAATCTTATAGAATTTTTCGAGGATGTAACTAGTAGAGTGGATAAGGGAGAACCAGTGGATGTGTTATATCTGGACTTTCAGAAGGCTTTTGACAAGGACCCACATAAGAGATTAGTATACAAACTTAAAGCAGACGGTATTGGGGGTTCAGTATTGATGTGGATAGAGAACTGGCTGGCAAACAGGAAGCAAAGAGTAGGAATAAACGGGTCCTTTTCACAATGGCAGGCAGTGACTAGTGGGGTACCGCAAGGCTCAGTGCTGGGACCCCAGCTATTTACAATATATATTAATGATTTGGACGAGGGAATTGAATGCAACATCTCCAAGTTTGCGGATGACACAAAGTTGGGGGGCATGTTAGCTGTGAGGAGGATGCTAGGAGCCTGCAAGGTGACTTGGATAGGCTAGGTGCGTGGGCAAATGTATGGCAGATGCAGTATAATGTGGATAAATGTTAGGTTATCCACTTTGGTGGCAAAAACAGGAAAGTAGACTATTATCTGAATGGTGGCCGATTAGGAAAAGGGGAGATGCAACGAGACCTGGGTGCCATGGTACACCAGTCATTGAAAGTAGGCATGCAGGTGCAGCAGGCAGTGAAGAAAACAAATGGTATGTTAGCATTCATAGCAAAAGGATTTGAGCATAGGAGCAGGGAGGTTCTACTGCAGTTGTACAGGGTCTTGGTGAGACCACACCTGGAGTATTGCGTACAATTCTGGTCTCCTAATCTGAGGAAAGACATTCTTGCCATAGAGGGAGTACAGAGAAGGTTCACCAGACTGATTCCTGGGATGTCAGGACTTTCATATGAATAAAGATTGGATAGACTCGGCTTGTACTCGCTAGAATTTAGAAGATCGAGGGGGGATCTTATAGAAACTTACAAAATTCTTAAGAGGTTGGACAGGCTAAATGCAGGAAGATTGTTCCCGATGTTGGGGAAGTCCAGAACAAGGGGTCACAGTTTAAGGATAAGGGTGAAATCTTTTAGGACCGAGATGAGAAAAACATTTTTCACACAGAGAGTGGTGAATCTCTGGAATTCTCTGCCACAGAAGGTAGTTGGGGCCAGTTCATTGGCTATATTTAAGAGGGAGTTAGATGTGGCCCTTGTGGCTAAAGGGATCAGGAGGTATGGAGAGAAGGCAGGTACAGGATACTGAGCTGGATGATCAGCCATGATCATATTGAATGGCGGTGCAGGCTCAAGGGCCGAATGGCCTACTCCTGCACCTATTTTCTATGTATCTAACTCAGAGGAAACGCATGCAGGCACAGGGAGAATGTAAAACTCCATACAGACAACACCCTAACATGTAACCTCCACACTAATTGCTCAGCTCTCTGGCGCTGTGAGACAGCAGCTCCACCAGCTGCACCACTGTGGCACCCTTTGTCTCTTCTAGAATACAATGAATGAATAAATGATACTTTATTATCACGTGACATGTCACAGTGAGATTCTTTGTTTTGCATCCCATACACAAGGTATGCAAAGAGTCGTCACATATAGGTCATCGACAAAGTTAATGAATTCTATTTAGTCCCGAATGGTCCCCCTTCACCCCATGCCGGGTCCCACTTTGCTCTTGGCAGCGTGTCCTCTACTGACCTCCGGCACTGTATGGTGGAGTACAGGTTGAGTTGATCCATGTAAATGTACAGTGACTTGGTAGGCTGGCTGTTGCTTTGCCATTCTTCGTTATTGTCTGCAAAATACAACATTTTACTACAAAATACAAATATCATTGGCCCTTTTTTGCACAGATGCCAAATATCAGTTCCATTTCAGACCACTAGATGGCTCTACATAACCAAAAGTTTACTGAACTCAAAATTCAACCTCATAAATGAATTATTTTACCACGTTAATTTTTATTATTAATTGTGCAATTCATTTACTTATTTAATGTAATCATCATACTAGTCCAAAAAAGGTTCCTGACCCAAAACGTCACCGATCCATGTTTAGTTTTTAGCTTAGAGATACAGCGCAGAAACAGGTCCTTCGGCCCACCGAGTCCGCGCCGACCAGCGATCCCTGCACAATAACACTATCCCATACATACTGGGGACAATTTACACTTGTACCAAGTATACAAACCCAAGCCAGTTAACCTACAAACCTATACATCTTTGGAGTGTGGGAGGAAACCGAAGGTCTTGGAGAAACCTCACGCAGGTCACAGGGAGAATGTACAAACTCCGTACAGATAGCACCCGTAGTCGGGATTAAACCCACGTTTCCGGCACTGCAAGCGCCGGCAGCAACTCTACCGTTGCACCACCCAAATGTTCTCCAGAGATGCTGCTTGACCCATTGAGTTATTCCAGCATTTTGTGTCTTTTTTTGGTATAAACCAGCATCTGCAATTTCTCATTATTATATTATATGATGTTATTGCTCAAACAAGCTATATAATTAAGCTATCCAATGTTTAATCTTCATTCTGGTTGCCTTTCTCCAACCTTTGATTTAATTTGCCTTTGAAAAGTACTGCCTTATCTACGAGCACTTCTTAGATGTGCTCAAACTCATCAGACTTTTTGATGAAATCTGTTAAAGACCTCAACTATTTCCAATCAGTGGCTAACTGAAAGAGCTGGTTAATGACCTTAAAAATAGTAGCTGACCATGATTCAGGGATCACTATATGTATTGTGTAAGAAGGAACTGCAGATGCTGGTTTAAACCGATGATAGTCAAGTCAAGTCAAGTTTATTTGTCACATACACATACGAGATGTGCAGTGAAATGAAAGTGGCAATGCTCGCGGACTTCTGTGCAAAAGACAAACAACAAAACAACCAAACAAATTATAAACACAATCATAACACACATATTCTTATTCATAATAAATAATGGAAGGTAAAACGTTCTGTAGAGTTAGTCCCTGGTGAGATAGGCGTTTACAGTCTGAATTGCCTCTGGGAAGAAACTCCTTCTCAACCTCTCCGTTCTCACCACATGGCAACGGAGGCGTTTGCCTGACCGTAGCAGCTGGAACAGTCCGTTGCAGGGGTGGAAGGGGTCTCCCATGATTTTGTTTGCTCTGGAGTTGCACCTCCTGTTGTATAGTTCCTGCAGGGGGGTGAGTGAAGTTCCCATAGTGCGTTCAGCCGAACGCACTACTCTCTGCAGAGCCTTCTTGTCCTTGGCAGAGCAATTCCCAAACCAGATGGTAATGTTCCCGGACAAGATGCTTTCCACCGCCGCTGCGTAGAAGCACTGGAGGATCCTCGGAGACACTCTGAATTTCCTCAATTGTCTGAGGTGGTAAAGGCGCTGCCTTGCCTTACTCACGAGTGCTGAGGCGTGTGATGCCCATGTCATATCCTCAGAGATGTGGACTCCCAGATATTTAAAACAGTTCACCCTATCCACAGGATCCCCATTTATCCTCAATGGAGTGTACGTCCTCGGATGAAGTGCCCTCCTAAAGTCCATGTTCAAGAGGAGGCTGTTATCCTGGCACCAGAGTGCTAGATCAGCCACCTCCTCCCGGTAGGCCTTCTCATCGTTGTCTGAGATCAGGCCCACCACCACAGTGTCATCAGCAAACTTAATTATTGAATTGGAGCTGAACCTAGCCACACAGTCATGTGTGTACAGGGAGTACAATAGGGGGCTGAGGACGCAACCCTGGGGCGATCCTGTGCTCAGGGTGAGGGACTCCGATGTATTCCCTCCCATCTTGACTACCTGGGGCCTGGCGGTGAGAAAGTCCAGGACCCAGGCACACAGGGAGGTGTTGAGCCCCAATTCCATTAGCTTCCCGGCCAGTCTGGTGGGGACTATCATGTTGAAGGCTGAACTGTAGTCTATGAACAGCATCCTCACGTAGCCCCCCTTCTGGCTGTCCAGATGGGAGAGAGCGGTGTGCAAGACCTGGGAGACCGCATCGTCCGTGGACCTGTTCGGACGGTATGCGAACTGCAACGGGTCCATGTTCCGAGGGAGGAAGGCGCAGATGTGATTCTTCACCAGCCTCTCATAGACAAAAACATCTGGAGTATCTCAGTGGGACAGGCAGCATCTCCGGAGAAATGAGTGAAGGAAGGGTCAAGACCCTTCTTCAGCCTATCTATGGATTTTCTAATATCCATGAAATGCACCAAAGAAAGCAGTGAGGGGACAACAGATCAAATAAGAAACAAACTCTTTTTCAGTTCTGATGAAGGACCTTTGGAACAAAATGTTAACTGGTTTCTCTTGTCATGGTTGGCGCTTGGCCTGCTGAGTTCTTCTGGCTTTTCTGCTTTTGTTTCAGAATCCAACCTGCAGTTTTATTTATGTTCTATTACTGAGTAAGGATGTTGATTCAAGCTCATGGAAATACTCAATAAGACACCACTCAGAATTCTCAGAGTTGAAAAGTGGAAAGTGTTCACACAATGCTTTTGCTGAGTTTTATTTCTCCAATTTGAAGCCTCGCTACTTCAAGCTGGATCTTGGATAAAGGCCAATATTACCAGCAACTGCAAGAATAACCCCGGCGTGGTCTTGAGATATGATCAATGAAGGCAGAGAGGCATAGCCCGCAGGCAGGGGCCACGTTTCTTAGCTGTGCCTAAATCGGAGGATTGAGACACCTTAATGAAGGTGGAGAGGGTAGAGGGCACACAACACAACAATGCCCACTGGTAGAGGCCAAGTTACTCGGCCATGTCTACATTGCAGCTGCCTGACTTTGACAGCAGTAGGAATCTGCAGTCTCCAAAGACCAACTCCCTGCTGGACACTGTGATCACACATTACTGTAGGCGATCAACGGTGCTGACACTAATTGGTCTCTTGAGTCTTGCTGATCTCTAACTTTGACATATCCAGTATCTTAGGAGGCAACAAATGCAGAAAGCAGCAACAGACGCCTCACAAGGGCCTTGAATGTGAAAATCAGAATAAACAGATACTCTGTTTTTCGCAAGTTAGACACAAAAAGCTGGAGTAACTCAGCGGGACAGGAAGCATCTCTGGAGGGCACGAATGAATGGGTGATGTTTTGGGCGGAGACCCTTCTTTAGATTGCTTGCCACCCTGACGACAAATACTGTGCTACTCTCGACAGCAGAGCTTGCTGTCCAGGCACGAATGGAAAGGCAGGGGATTTGTCTTCCAGGGAGCCAGCACAGGCCTGGTATCCTTCCAGTATGAACATGGAGGCCATATCCAGTATAGACACAAAATGCTGGAGTAACTCAGCGGGACAGGCAGCCACTCTGGTTAGAAGGAATGGGTGATGTTTCGGGTCGAGTCCCTCCTTCGGACTGAATCAGGGGAGAGGGAGATACAGAGATGAGAAAATATAAGGTGTAAACATGAGCCAAGGGATGGAGATCAAGGAAAATGTAGAATAGATCATTGTTTGCAAGGAGAAGGTAGCAACAAAGCAAACAGAGATAAAATGTAAATAAGGACAATCAAACTAGTCAGATAACTGGGAAAGGGGGGGGGGGGATGCAGAGAGATGGAAAGCAAAGGTTACTTACGGTTAGAGAAGTCAATATACATACACACCAAGCGAAATATGAAGTGTTGTTCCTCCAATTTGCGCTGGGCCTCTCTCTGACAATGGAGGCGGCTCAGGACAGAAAGCACAATGTGGGAATGGGAGTGGGAGTTAATGCTTAGCAACCGGATAAGCAAATCAGTGTTGCACCTCTGATTGGAGATTTACAAGTGCAATGTGTGATTGGCTGGAAGTGCAGTGATGGGGACTGCTGTGCAAGCCATGCCCCAACAGAGTTTCCATTCTATCAATTTGTATCCAGCTTGCAATGAAAATATGAAACTTTTCATTGAAGCTTTTATCTTGAAGCAGTCCATGCTCCCTGATATCTTCGCGTTGGGAAGTACACTTAGGAAACAATTAATAAAGCCAAGGAAGATAAACTTTAAACTAAATCTAAACAATTAATTTCAGCATCACCAGAGTGAAAACCGGAAGGCCACCAACTGTGTGATCTAACAAGACATCAGTAAACTGCAGATCCATTCACATGCTGAATAGATCTAGAGGCACCATTCTATGGTACTTTGTCACATGTACCTTGGCACAGTAAAATTATTTTTTTGCATACAATCCAGAAAAATCTTACTGTACATAAGCACATTAATAGCCAAGTACAAGAATATCAAATGTACCAGCAAGAGTCTTCTGCATAACTGCAGCAAAATGTGTTCTGCCCAACCAAGCACAGCACTAAAAACTAATCCCGATTCTGCAGATCATAAGGAATTGGAGTAGAATTAGGTAATTCAGCCCATCAAGTCTACTCTGCCATTCAATCATCTCTATTGCTCTCTCCTAGCCCCATTCCCCTGCCGTCCCCCTTGACACCCATACTAAACAAGAATCTATCTCTGCCTTAAAAATATCCATTGACTTGGCCTCCACAGCCTTCTGTGGCAAAACAAATCCACAGATTCACCACCCACTGACAAAGGAAATTCCTACTCATCTCCTTCCTCAAGGAATGTCCTTTAATTGTGATGCAATGACCACTAGTGGAAGCATCCTCTCCACATACACTCTATCCAAGCCTTTCACGATTCGGTAAATTTCAATGGGCACCCCCCCCCCCATCCTTCTAAACTCCAACGATGTACAGGCCCAGTGCCGTCAAAAGCTCATCATATGTTAACCCACTCATTCCTGGGATAATTCTTGTAAACCTTCTCTGGGCCCTCTCCAGAGCCAGCACATCCTTCCTCAGATATGGAGCCCACAAAACTCCAAATGCAACCTTACCAGCACCCGATAGAGCTTCAACATTATATCCCTGTTTTTGTATTCGAGCCCTCTTGAAATAAATGCTAGGATTGCATTTGCCTTCCTTACTACTGATTTGACTTGTAAATTAACTTTTTGGGAATCCTGCACCAGCACTCCCAAGTCACTTTGCACCTCCGATCTCTGGATTCTCTCCACATTTAGAAAATAGTCTACGCCTTTAATGCTTCTACCAGGATGTATGACTCCACACTTTGCTACACTATGTTCCATCTGCCACTTCTCTGCCCACTCTCCAAACCTGTCCAAGTCATTCTGCAAAGTCCCTGCGATTTTGACACTACCTGCGCCTCCACTAATTTTTGTATAATCTGTAAATTTGGCCACAAAGCCTTCAATCCCCTCGTCCAAATCATTAATATGCACGTGAAGAGTAACGGCCCCATCACCAACCTCCGCGTAACTCCACTAGTCATTGGCAGCCAACCAGAAAAAGCTCTTTGCCTACTGCCATCCAGCCAACCTGCTATCCATGCTAATATCTGCCCTTTGACACCATGGGTTCTCACCTTCCTTAGTAGCCTCACATGTGGCACTTTATCAAAAGCTTTCTGAAAATCTAGGTAAACAACATCCACTGACTGTCTGTCCTGCTCTTTAAAGAATTCCAGATCAAGAGTATCAATGGGCAGAATCAATGTTTTAGGTTGTGATCTCTCGCCAAACAAAAACAAAGTGAAAAAACTGTGATGCAAGCTGCAGAACAAATGTGGGATGGAGCAAATAGAAGGTATTCCTATAGGTACACACAAATGCTGGAGAAACTCAGCGGGTGCAGCAGCATCTATGGAGCGAAGGATTGTGTACCTTCGATTTTCCAGCATCCACAGTTCCTTCTTTAACACGAGATAATGCCTATGGCAGGATAACCATTAAAGCCATCAAAATAACAATTGTTTTTAAACTTGTGTTAAGATGCAGAATGGACAAAAAAAAAAAAACACAAATTGAATCACACATTTGGAGAGAGCAAATAAAGGATGGTTATTCTAAGTTGTTAAATGGTATCAAGTCCCAAGGGCTTGATCATACAGCCAAGTGATAGATGAGAAACTTCTCTCAGATTAACATTGCACACCTTTGTAATGTAGGTCAGAGTCTGTGATCAGTGAGGGAATGGGTTAGAAAATTAAAGTAACAGGCAACTAGAAGCTCAGGATCAAAAACTTGCATTTTTCTGAACATCAGCCAATCCTAAAAGGCTTGCTGTGGACAAAGCAGCCATTTCTCCGTACACCTGCACTCTGTCTGCCAAGGCTGACAGGAGCGTTTGGTTCCTAACCATTTTCACTCTCCTTCTCATTCCCATACCAACCTTTTTGTCCTTGGATTCCTCCACTGCCAGAATGATACCACATGCAAACTGGAAGAACAGTACTTCATATTTCACATAGGTAGCTTACAACTCAATAGTATGTACATTGAATTCTCAAATTTCAATACTTTTCCTCTTTCCCCGACTCCTTTCACCCCACTGCGCACATAACTCTTCCTTAAAGTATCTCCTACCAGCATCTGCAGTACCTTGTGTTTTTATGGTTCCTAGTTCAATCAATGCTAACTTGTTTACTCGGCATCAAGGATAAATGGAGCCATTTTAAAACCGATCACATTTATCTAAATAAAAAAGTACTAGCAAAAATTTAGTTAATCATGTTTTGTGATTTTTTTTTTTAATCAACCAGGGAAAGGAGCAACTTTTGCACTGTTCAAGTTAATGCAATGCTCTAAGTTGCTTGGTTGGAGTAATGGAGAGCAGGACAGACAGCATCTCTAGATAGAAGGAATGGGTGACATTTCAGTTTGAGACCCTTTTTCAGACTCGTGTCATCTGTAGAATCATACACAAATAAATCCAGTGATGGCTGAATTTCCTCGTGTCATAAAAACACTGGAAAAATAATTTGATTTTCTGTGTCAAACAAGAAATGCATCTGTTATGTGGTTGGTCCAAAGTACAGAAAAAAGCATTGTTGCAGTTGCCCATTTGCCTGTAGCTAATTTCCTCACTTTTACGAGAAAATCTATTTCCTTTTGCTTTCATGATACAACTTTTGATAGTGAATTACTGTGGAGGCACAGTTATTCCAGACAGAAAGCTGTTCATTCAAAACCAATGGAGAAAGTGGCGCTTCAGTACTGACCGAGTGCTGGACTATCAGAGGTACAATTTTATGTTTGGGATGTGGATAGACAACTCCATTTTAAGAAGAGCCAAGAGATTCAATGGAACTATTCAAGCAACAGAGAAGATGTCTTCAGTGATTAAAGTTAATATTTACCAATTAACTGACATTGCAAAATAAAGGCCAGATTATCTTCTCATTTCTTTTTTTTGATGGACCTCACCTTGCACATACTGCTGTGATTCTCTGCATATAACACATTAAAAACAAACTAATTGTAAAAAATCGATTTCCTGTTGATTTTTTTAGTTAACATACCTAGCATTTGAACCTTTGATCAGTGTCTCAAGCACACTTGCTGAGACATGAAGAAACCTAGAAAGACAACGTTGTATTGGGCCTTTTATATTCATTTCATGTGGCTGTTAGCTCTTCACAGCTAATGCAATAATTCTGAAGTGGACCAATTAAACAAAAATGGAAGGTTTTAGTTCATCAGGTACTTAGCAAGTGTGATAAAGATTGTAATACAAGGGAAATATGGTGCATGCCAAGATTCAATAGATGAGATGCAATGATTGATACAGTTTAGAAACATGAAAAGCTGTATTGTATCCTTCCCATTCACCACTTCACACCTACTTAAGGCAAGACTCCAGTGTGGACCGTTTCCCACCCCAACCAACACTTCACATCCACTCACAGCCGGATCTCAGTCTGTAAAGACTGGGCCTTACTACACCCACCCCCCTCCATTCACCACTTTACACCCAATCACCCACACCTTCTGTGCTGCACAACATCACTTATCCAATATCAACAATAAAAATAGAGTTGGAGAGGCTTTTCAGAGGACAAACAAGCCGGAAATCTCCAGGACCTGAAAATGTTTCCCCCTCTACTCTTAAGCTCTGTGCCAAACAGCTGGCACCAGTCTATACATACATTTTTAACCAGTCCCTGCAAACATGTACTGTCGCTGCCTGCTTCAAAGTCTCCGCTATTGTCCCTGTACCCAAAAAGGCAAGGATTACTTGTCTTAATGACTACAGGCCTGTTGCACTGACCTCTGTAGTCATGAAGACAGTCGAAAGGCTTGTGCTGGCCAAGCTGAAAAATATTACAAACTCCCTGCTGGACCCTCTGCTGTTTGCATATCGGGCCAATAGATCTGTGGATGATGCAATCAACCTGGGCCTGCACTTCATCCTACAGCACCTAGACCGCCAGGGAACCTATGTGAGGATCCTGATTGTTGATTTTAGCTCTGCATTCTACACCATTGTGCCAGAGCTACTACACTCCAAACCTTCCGAGTTGACTGTGCCTGAACCCCTCGGTGGATCACCAGCTTCCTGACAGACAGGAAGCAGTATGCGAGGCTGGGAAAGCACATCTCGGACCTGCAAACGTTCAGCATAGGAGCACCTCAAGGCTGCATACTCTCTCCTCTACTGTCTCTACACCAACGACTGCACCTGCACAGACACCTCTGTCAAGCTTCTCAAGTTAGCGGACGACACAACTATGATTGAACTGATCCAGGATGTGGAGGACTCTGCCCACAGACAGGAAGTGTCACAGCTGGCGTCTTGGTGCCATCGCAACAACCTAGAGTTCAATGCTCTTAAGACAGTGGAATTGATTGTAGACTTTAGGAGAGCTCCCTCTCCCCTCACCATCAACAACACTAGTCACATCTGTGGAGTCTTTTAAGTTCCTGGGAACCATCATCTCCAAGGACCTTAAGTGGGGGGCTATCATCGACTCCACAGTCAAAAATACTTCCTATGGCAGCTGAGGAAGCACAATCTGCCACAGGCAATGATGATCCAATTCTACACGGCCATCGTAGAGTCTGTTCTCACCTTCTCCATCATGGTCTGGTTTGGCTCAGCAACCAAGCACGACACCTGGAGGTTGCAGCAAATCGTTCGATCAGCAGAGAAGATTATTGGCTGCAACCTTCCCTCCATTGACGAACTGTACACTGCAAGGGCCAGGAAGCGAGTGGGCAAGATCATCTCTGACCCCTCTCACCCTGGCCACAAACTCTTTGAATCACTTCCCTCTGGAAGGCGACTCCGGATTGTCAAAGCTGCCACAGCCAGACATAAAAATAGTTTTTATCCACGAGTAGTTGCTCTAATCAACAGCCAAAATCTGTAGCCTTCCTTTGATCTGGTATTTTGTTGGTTCACATGCTTGATCAATGGTGTTTTATCATTTATGTTTTATTATTATTGTTTAGTGTTTTCTGAGTCATTCGTAACTGTCACCATATGGCACGTGCCTTCCTATCCGCAGCGGATAGGAAGGCACTACAACGAGTGGTGAAAACCGCTCAGCACATCATCGGTGCCCCGCTCCCTGCCATGGATGCCCTCCACCGAAAACGGTGTCTGAGATGGGCCAGGAAGATCATCAAGGACCCCTCTCACCCTAACCATGGACTGTTTGCCCTCCTCCCATGAGGGAGGCGGTACAGGAGCCTCAGGTCTCTAACAAGCAGGATGAGGAACAGCTTTTTCAACAACACACTTACATTGCTGAACTTGGAGTCCCGTCGCTAGATATCTTTGGTCTCTCCATCTACATTGTTAACCAGTACTCTTCTTACTCTAATGTAGGCTTGTTCTGTATTTTTTTATTCCTATCTTGCACTATGACTATGACCAGACGCTAAACTGCATTTCGTTGTACCTGTACTTGTATCTGTGCAATGACAATAAAGTTGAATTGAATTGAAGTTATTACTTGTGGGCGGAGCACCAAGGCAAATTCATTGTATGTGAATACTTGGCCAATAAACTTACTTATTTAAAATTGCATTTATTTGTGATTTATTGTATAATGTGAGATTAACTTAGGTCAAATAAAACTGGATAACCTTTGTTCAAACCATTGATTGACAAGCCCATTTCGCTATTAATGATAGCTGTCAGAAAATATGACTTTAAAATATCAAATGCATACTTACAAATTATTACCAGCATTTTATTTTCAGAAAGGTGAAGATTGGGGCAGTTCAGCACAATACTTTGATGGTATTTTAGGATGTTCAATGTGCAGTCTGTACTGATGCCCGAAAACCAAAGCAGGGCATACAAACAGAAAAGAAATTAGAATGATAAAAACTCAAAATTAAAACAAGCAATTAAAGAAAATATCAAAGTAATTTAGGAGAAAATAAACTTGGTACCTAAAATAGCTCAATTAAAATGCCAAATAGGACAAATGACTGAGTTTGCAGCATTGATGTTTAAAATATTGACATTCATTGTGAAACCAACAGCGACCTCAGAATTTCTATCACAATTTTTTAAATTTAGAAAAAAAATACCTTAAATGATTTAGCTGAGGCAGACTGCTCCAATGGAATCAAATTACTTACAATTACATTAATTTCTAACAACCCAATTCTAAACTATACTAACCTTTCATGATTTTATGAGGTGGCTGCGATTTTGTAATGGCATACTAGATCAATTTTATTGCTTTGCAAGCTCATATTTTAAAATATAAATTTACTTTATTTACATGCTCTATATATTCTATATATCTTCCATATATTCTAGAATACAAATGATTTGAGAATTAAATTATTGTAAAGTTTAGATTTCAACTTTTGTCATAACTATGTAATAATTCCAATCTTTATTTTGCACCTTATATAATTTATAAAACAATTAGTTAAAACTGAAGAAGGGTTTCGGCCCTAAACATTGCCTATTTCCTTCGCTCCATAGATGCTGCTGCACCCACTGAATTTCTCCAGCATTTTTGTGTACCTTAGTTAAAACTGTGGATCAGCTTCCTACGCAAATTCTTCAGTGACTGACCATCAGCTAAATTACATTAATACTGATGGACACCAAAGATCCTTCAAAATTTACACCTAATGCTATTAGACAAAGGAAAAGAGGAAATTATTGCCACACAGCTTGCCAGGTCCTCCAAGAGTTTTCTCAGAGGTTATCAGAGAGCACAATGAATAAACATTGAATGTTTACATGGTGAACAGAAGTTTGATCAAAAACACTTGTAAACTTTAGGGTCTTTTTACCCCAATTATCAATGTCAAAGTTAATAAAACTTTATTTATCCCAGGAGGGCAATTGGTCTGCCAACAGTCATAAAACACAAGTCGCTTGAAACTGACAAATAGAATGTCCAGAATTGAGGATGTGCAAAGATCGGGGAAGGGGGGGAGAGAGGAGAAGGGGTGTCAGTTTACCCACGACAGAAGGATGAGGAGTTGTACAGTTTGACAGCCACAGGGAAAAACTATCTCCTGTGGCGTTCTGTGCTGCATCTTGGTGGAACCACTGTTGTTGAAGGTGCTCCTCAGGTTGACCAGTGTGTCATGGATAGGGTGAGCCGTATTGTCCAAGATGCTCCGCAGTTTGAGGAGCATCCTCCCCTCCAAATATGTGCATCGTAAAATCTGTCTTGCGTTGACACCATATAAAGTATTTAAACAAAAACTTTAGCATCAAAAAGCCTATTTTGGTGTAATTGTATTACCAGAGAAAAATTGTATACCACATACAAATAATTATCCCAGCAAGCATGACTGGAGAATGGCTGTGGTAACTGTAAAATCTCAAATTTAGTAGTTACACATTAAATTTACAATTAAATGTTGTATGCGGTCATCAGAAAGGTCCAGTGCAGCCATGTCGCTAATTCAGTTTTTCTTTAATATCTTTTATTTGCTTTCCATTGTACTTTTTTCAGAAGTAATTTTTCGGGAATAGTTTCATCTCAGAATAAATATTACATATACATGTAACATATGTCCTCAACCAAACTTAAACCCCCAAATGGTTCAAAAACTGTGTGTTTTAATTAGCATTTGGAAAGAGTTTGGATTGGAGATACAACGCGGAAACAGGCCCATCAGTCCTCACCGACCAGCCGTCCCCGCACCATTAACACCCTCCGTCACACACTAGGAACAATTTACATTTATACCAAGCCAATTAACCAACAAACCTGTATGTCTTTGGAGTGTGGGAGGAAACTGAAGAACTCGGAGAAAACCCACGCAGGTCACGGGGAGAACGTACAAACTCCGTACAGACAGCACTAGTAGTCATGATCAAATCCAGGTCTTTGGTGCTACAAGGCAGTAACTTTACCGTTGCGCCACCGTGCCGTCCTTAAGAATTGCATATAATTCAAATTACAACAGAAACAAGACTTTTGTTTTACTTATATCTAATAATTGTTGTAATACATAATGTGGTAGCAATTTAAATTTGATTATCCCAAAACGATTGGATTTTGTGATCTGCAATCTTTAAAGTGCACTTCAAAAAAGTGGTTATTTTGAATATGTTATATTAATGCAAATTAATATTAATATTAACAAAATCTTCCCCAAACTTAAACCTCCACTTCCCAAATTTAAATGTTTTCCTTTTGTTCTTCGTCAGATCTTCAAAATTCTGAATTCTATACCCTTAACATTTTTAGTAAGCCTTCACTGCACAAAGACAAATTCAGATTACAAGAAGCATTTCAGCAGTATGGAATATTGCAGTTGAAGAATATCAAAAGGCAAAATATCATAATGGTACAGTGCAATTTTTATTAACAGGATTAAAAATAATTACATGTACAAAAAGTTATTTATTCTGTATATCGTGGAAAGTCCAGAGTCCAGTATTTTTATTTGCACAATATCTCTTCATTGTTTGTATATTATACAGCTGGAAACATATGAAACCACACTCTACTTCTGAGATCTGTTTGAGTACCTAAAATGCAAATAAAAAGAAACTTAAGATACACAGAATGCACCTTGTGGTATTTCTCAAAAATGTTAAAAGCGAACTCACTGCAGGATCTTGATATTCTGAAGTCAGCAAATTAGCTTTATCATTCTAAATTCAAAATTAATTATGAATATCAAATATGAATTATAATGTTTTACAGAAAGTGCCGGGGGACAGGTCACAAATTAGTGCAACAGTTACGGTATTACCTCACAGCTCTAGTGTCCAGGTTCTCGCTGTTAAGTTTGTACACTTTTCCTGAAAACACATGGGTTTTCCCATGTATCCAAAAGTGTCAGAGAGTGTCAGTAAGGGAAAACATGCAAGTGGAAGAATAGAACTAATAGTGATGTTGTGAGAAATAGGAAAGAAAAAAAAAAGAAAATAGGTGCAGGAGCAGGCCATTCGGCACTTTGTGCCAGCACTGCCATTCAATATGATCATGGCTGATCATCTAAAATCAGTATCTCGTTCCTGCTTTTCCCATATCCCCCGATTCCATTAGCCCTAAGAGCTAAATCTGACTCTTGAAAACATCCAGTGAATTGGCCTCCTGTGGCAGATAATTCTACAGATTCACAACTCTCTGGGTAAAAAAGGATTATCCTCATCTCAGTCCTAAATGGCCTACGCCTTATTCTCAAACTGTTACCCCTGGTTCTAGACTCCCCCAAGATCGGGAACATTTTTCCTGCATCTAGCCCGTCTAATCCATTAAAATTTTATATGTTTCTATAAGATCCCCATTTTATATGTTTCTATAAGATCCCCAAGGGGATAAGACTTAATGGGCCAATCGATCTCCTCCGGTTACCATTTTCCATCATAATAAAAGAGGATATATGGTTTTAATTCTTGCCCTCACAGAAGATGGGATTTTTAAAGAAATAAATACGTCTATTTTGAACAAGTGCCTTAAAGGTTGAACTGCCTCAATGCAACAAATATTTTGCACACTGTGGAATTCAAAACTCTTCACTGTATGTTTTAAACAAATTATAAAGGTTAACTTTATTGCATAAGAACAAATGAAACAGAAAGAGCAGGCTATTCTTCCCTTTGTCGAAACAAGTAATGGTAGATGCCGATTTGCAAAAAATATGGATATCCTTGGATCCTTTACTTGGTTCATGTCAAATTGCAGTATTCATGCTACAATTTATCGGTCAATAACTGATAATATTTTGCCATTAACAGGGTGATAGAAGCAAACCAGATTGTGTCCAATCTTCTTTCATCTAACATTTCCCGCCCTTATTCAAAATCAAAGCATTCCTAACAGCTCTTACAGGATATTAAAGGACCCACTCTGTTCACAGGCACAAAATGCTGGATTAACTAGCAGGGCAGGCAGCATCTCTGGAGAGAAGGAATGTGTGATGGGTGAGACCTTTCTTCTAAAGAAGGATCTCAACCCAAAACATCAGTCTGAAGAAGGGTCTCAACCCTAAATTTCACCCATTCCTTCTCTCCAGAGGTGCTGCCTGTCCCCGCTGAGTTACTCCAGCATTTTGCGTCTATCCTCGGTTTAAACCAACATCTGCAGTTCCTTCCTACACTGTTCAAATCAGTTTGCTTTAAGAATCATTCTAAAAAGGCACCAGCTGTATTGTAACCAGCTGAATTCTCTTTTTTCTTATGAATTATTAATGTGCTTTCACATAGAATGCCATGAAAGCTATCCCAGATTTAAAAAACAGATAGAAATATGAAGAGGTTTGTCAATCACTAGCACTCTGCAGTATAAAGTAGCAACATCAGCCAGAAGTCTACTTGCTAGAAAGACGAAGCATATTCTTTCTGCAGACTTCAACGTGAACTCACTGATGGAGGCATGTTTGGTACACATGTAAAAATATACCAAGCGACTTTTTGTTCAGCGTTTATTTTGTAAGTTAGTAATTTAACTTAAAAAACTAATTTGATACCAAATTGTTTGGAGTTAATGACTCCTTGATATTGCAGGTCAATGATCTTCCAACAGGCATGTAATGAAAGATCACCGAGTTGAAAAGTTACATTGTTTTTCACTCCATGGATTGTAGCCTAACCTGCTGAACAATTCCATTATTGTTTTTATTTGAGATTTCCAACCTCTGCAGTTTTCATTTTTTGATGATAGACAGGATGTACAAGACCTTGAAATGTGTCCCATTGAATTATAAGATTTTTTTATTTTAATAACTAGTTGACTGTGTGCAGTTTATGTAAATATACATCATGTATGAAACTGTTTCTACACAAACTGAATATATCATTATTTTGTGGCATTTTTTTAAAATGTCCAGTTAATCTGAAGCATTGCATCAGAGCTGCAAATATTTTTTCCAGCTGTGATATTACTAAACAGTGTAATTAAAATACCACCATATTTCATTTATGCAAGAAATAGCACATCTTATCGTACACATTCTTTTTATTGTTCTTTTTATTGCTGCCAATGTAATAATAGTAATTTGCATAATATGTGCTGAAAACAGGAAAAAATAATTAAAGAAACTAATCTAAAGATGATAAAAGATAGCCACACTTCCCCCTCCAACCCTCCCCTCTAAATTTAGGACATGAAACATCACATTATTTTGTTTTGCATCCACTAGAGGTTAATCAAGTATCCTTATCATATGACCACATCGCATGTACATCTCTATGACTTTATCCTACTGATTGGCTGCATACGATCTGCAAGTAACATTTCTTACCACTTATCTGCATCATTTTCTTGCTCGAGGTGGTTGATAATACTCTTGAGTTGGTCTTGCTGAACGTCTTGGCTGTCCATTTCCACCATGACAAAATTCTAGTGTATTCTCAAACGATTCTTCCATCTCTTCCTGTTTACATATATTTAAGAATGCAATCAAACTTCAAATGCTCATGAAAATAGACTTTCGAAATCACAAATATGGCATTATTCTTAAGATCCATCTCTTCTCACTTCAGAAAGTGAAAATGTAAATTCCACAAGGTAAATGGTTTCATTTAAATAACACCTGCAAGTACATTCCACGATTCAATTAAATTGCATGTTATCTCAATCTACTCCGCGACTCTTGCCAAACGCTTGCCGTAAAGGTCAGCTGGATCTTCCAGTTACGAACCATTTTACCCACCCTCTCCCATACCACCCTTTCTATCCTTGGTCTCCTCCACTGACAGAGTGAGGCCACACACAAACTGGAGGAACAGAACCTCATATCAATAGTTTACAACCCAATAGTGTGTACATTTAATTCCATCATTTTAAGTAATACAACACCTTCGCTACACCCTTTCCAGTGCATGTGTCCACTCCAGTGTGGAATAATTTCTCCCATTACCTCATCCCTTTTGCCCTACCCTCCCCGTCCCCTTCCACCTACATCCTTCCCTCAGTCTTTACATTTAGGCTGTGGGCCAAGGAGCTTTATTCTACTGTTTCGTGACCCAAGTCACCAAACTACATTAAATTTTCACATTGTGTAAAAAAAATTTATATAAATCACCCCTGAAACTCGCCATGAACAAGACTTGCACATTTTTATTAAATTAGTGAAAAACCGGAAAATTATCGGGTAATTTTTAGTCCAATCAAAGCACGTTTAACATTGAGGTGTCTGCCAGTTGGTCAATCACGTGCTTTGCTTCAGGCTAGCACACAAAATGGCTGAGGGTGCCTCTACAGATGCCCGTTGTACTGGAGATTCCGATTTGTTGTTCTGTGGAATACATGTCATGGAAACTTGCAGCAGGGTAATTGAATTTAGTGAGAAAAGCATTAAAAAGTCTGAAGAATGTGGTGCTAAGTGGATAGAAGAGGAAGAAAGCCTTGAAAGCAACATCACCACTGAGGTGCTCCAACACAAAGAAGACAACCAGGAATCAAATCTAACTGAAAGGTAAGATTTAAAGCCTGAATTCATGAAAATCTATCTGTATGGACTTTAATGAATTTAATTGCACCCTTTTATAATCACTCACTTATTATAACTCACTCAATCACTTACTCATTCATTCATTCATTCATTCATTCATGAAGTTGAGGGCCTAAACTATATGTATCCATAACAGTCAATTAAACATTGTCACTAATGCCAGCTTGTTGTAGAGTAATAAGTCTTTAACAGCTAATCTCGGAGCTGCCTGCGATAACTTACCGGGAAAAAGTGTTCCGACCGCGGGGCCTAGGTATATAATATAGTGAAGCCGCGGTCTCAATTAAGAAGCGGCCGATTCACGAATGCGGAGCCGCGGATCATCTCCGCGGGCGGGGGGGGAGAGAGGCTCTACATAGTGCCGTCTCTAGCGGCCGTTTCCAGGCCACGACCACGGAAGAAAAACTGAGGGATCTTGATCGTACTTTATAGGCTTCCATTGCAGTGAGAAATGGTCAGAAATGGTTGATGTTTCTGTAGAAATGAATTGGTGATATGTGAACTTGAACTAGTTTTTCTATGGTAGTAACCTATTGTTATTCTCATTAACATTAAGAAGAGGTTGAAATTTTATGAATTGAAGTACATGCAGACCTAGCAACTATGAGATGTTTCTTTCTCTATCTATTCTGCACCCTCTGCTCCTGCCCTTGAACTTGAAGTCTTATCTATGGCAGTAAATTACAGTGCAAGTCTCATAGACATTAAGAAGAGATTGACATTTTATGAATTGAAGTCCATGCAGACCTAAGTAATATGAGATTTTTTTTTTCTGCAGCTTCTGCCCCTCCACTCTTCAGAGTCAGTCCACACAAAAGTGTTTTGTGTGGACATGCACTGTGCTTTAATGAACACTAATTTGATAATTTGCAGACTTGCCATCCCATCTACCTGGACATGCGTACATGTTTAATTTTCTCATTGATATGTCGATATTGTCTTACATAATATAAAACATGAAAAGATGTAAAATACACACTGACACATATTATCTTCTATTATTAGGAGGCAGCAGTGTATCCCGGGTTATCATGCAGAGGGCTATCCTCACTTCTGCAACATAACAACAATAAATCGAGCAATAGCAAAGTCTAGAAGGATGAAAGGTAATGATAGGACTCAAACAACAAATCTTTTTACTTATGGTCATATGATGTTACTTTGAAAAATGAAAAGATATATTTGAGGATGTTGATTTGTTTTACTTTTCATTCCTTTTCTGTTTTCTTTTTCTTCTTTCAATTGAGTTCAAGATGCTGAAAAGCCTGAAGCAGGTGAATCACCTCAAGAGGCAGTTCCTGATGGTGAGTTGGCCCCAAAGAGACTGCTTCGATCCATGACAAGTCATAGTCAACAAACAGCAACTGTCGAGCACACTGACCGTAGGCATGTCCTACCAGCGCATTGCATCATTTGTAAAGGTTCAAAGTACACAAAATAAATAAATTGTGGAAAAAAATGATTATATAAAGTTTTGTTTTAATGTGGATCGTTTCACTGTTTATTTGGTCAAATTATTTAAACAATGAGTGAATTACTTATGATAATGGCGTGCCGGTGAATGACTGCGACAATCCACCCACCGATCCACATACATACATACGCACATCCACACACACACATCCATCCATACGCACACTTCCATGCATGCACAAACACACACATACATGCACACATAAATCTGCACACACACACACATCCACTCACATGCTGACATACATGTACACATCCAAACATACATGCACACATACATCCATCCACACGTACATACACACTTACATCCACTTTGAAAGACATAAACAGACACACACACAAACTAGAGATAAACAATGCAACACTTTTAGTGTTCTTTTAGGTCAAAGGTAATAGCCCTCATCTGCAAAGGCACTATCAGGAACGGGGGGGTCTATAACATAAATATAAGCTCATTGTAGCTTAAAATGAATATTCATCGAGTAAACATCAGAGTATTCGATTCTTGGCCAGGATGTGACATTTACATCAGAAATAAGACAGGTCTCTTACAGGTCTGGCACTGCCCCAGTCCCACTATAGCCGTTACCCCCACTCTCCCCACTTTGGCAGTCAGCAGGGTTCAGTAAATGGGAAAACCTAGAGGATCTGTCCTGACCCTTTAATTAGGCAGGTTCATGAGCCCTTAAAACCTGGGACATCTGCTGCAGTCTCATTTAATTTCCTATTAAAGCGACTGGAACATGCCTGCCTGGCACTGCACCCGGTCCCACTATGGCCGTCACCCCCACTCTGCACACTGGCAGTCAGTGGGGTTCAGTAAAGGGAGGAACTCACAAGAACAGCCCTAACCCATTAATTAAGCTGGTTTAGGAGCAGGACCTCTGCAACAGTGTCATTAAAAAAAACACAACAATTATATTCATCATATTATTTTTATATAATATTATACTTAATTATATATGATAACATTCATATTAACAGGTTATATATGTAGGTATAATATATAGTTTAAATGGACTGCAAACACGGAAATAGGCTGCCCAGGGTGTAATACGGGCATTGGCCAATAGATGGCGCTTATTTTTCCGACCTAATTTTCTAATTAGTTTAATTAATTAATGTGCAACTTTTGGCAATGACGAGTTATGACATCCTTTTCAATTATATTTCATCTAAATCTGTGGAAAATTTAATGTAGTTTGGTGACTTGGGTCACGAAAACCTATTTCTAGACACATTTTTGATGCTCGGCCCACAGCCTAATTCTCTGCAACTTTGTCTCCAATTCACCTCTAGCCTTTGTTGTTCACTTCACCTAACTGCCGATGAAACCCCTCTCTCCTCCTCCCCCCCACCTGCATCCACCTAATCACTGGCCAGGCTTTGTCCTGCCGTCACCTCTTTTTACCAGCTTTATCTCCCCTCCTACAATCTGTCTGAAGAAAGGACCAGGCCGGAAACGTTGCCCATCCATTCCCTCTACAAATGCTGCCTGACACAGAGCTACTGCTCATAGCGTTTTGCTCAATCTACTGGTTGCTTTTTCATAAAAACAAGTTTAGTCTCAGGAAAGGCTGGCAATGTCAATTGCTTCTGGTCTAAATAATTCTCAATTTTGTTCAAAGCATTTCCTTCTACTACCCTTGCAATAGCCTAGATTTACTTTCCACATCACATCCCCATTATGCTAGTATTTTTCACAGTATTTAATCAAACATGTTGATCATGTTAAACATAATGATTTTATTTTCCATTAGTTAATATTCTACACTCAAGGAACTTGAAGCCTAGTCTATATTGGAAATAAATTGGGAATTTGTATTCCTCCACGTCTATGGATAAAAGTATTCTTCGAGCAGTTCCATACATAAAACATGTTTGAAAGATACATCTTCTGTGTGAAAGATACATCTTCTAGATGCGCTGGGATGCATCATCAGTGATGTGACCTGGGGTCATCAGGTGTTTCGGTTCTCAAACATCAGACACCCTCGCCCAGGCAACCCAGCCGGTGTTGATCAAGCCCCAACTTGCGTCCCAGCAGCAACCGCCCACGGATCAGCCCTTATAATCCAATGCCGCCTAGTGGCTTTCTCTGCGGCTTCGCTTGCGGATTGAATGGTCCTCTTCTTTGCCAGCCCCGTAATGCCCAACTGGTTGAGGACTTTGCAGAGTGAGCGTCCTGCAAAGCCTCTACAGCCAACCTCTATGGGCTCATATTATGTCTTTCAGCCTCTGTCCTGGCACATCTCCACCAGTTCCTGGTATGTTGCGCGTTTCCTCTCATTATCTTATTACTTCAGAAAATATAGTTTCCGAAAGTTTATGCATAAATCTTACAATTCCTTACACTGATTAGTTTCATTCACTTACTGAATTTTCAAATAACCCTTAACATTTTGCTACCATCAACACCATTCCCCACAGCACACGACACTGCCAATTACAAACTTAAATACATGGTTCTTCACTGTTTTAAGTAGGAAAAATAACAAATTGCTGCCACCACAGCGGGAGGACATTATTATTTGCATCACAAAGGGGAGATAAATTTTCATTCACCTGGTGATTAAGAATTTAAAAATAAAAAGTGAAGCCATTAATGACATAACTTTAAAAGAATATTCATTTTCTCCATTTCTCTGTTCTTCCCCATAGCTTCACGTTTTTCCTCTTTAACTACAGGCATACAGCACGGAAGAAAGCCATACTGCATGGAAAAAGGGCCTTCAGCCGAACATCCATACTGACCAAGATGTTCCATCTAAGCTAGTCCAATTTGCCCTCATTTATCCCATATCCTTCTAAACCTTTCCGATCCGTGTACCTGTCCAAGTGTTTTTTAAATGCTGTTATCGTACCTGGCTCGACCACTTCCTCTGGCAGCTCATTCCATACTTCCATCACCCTATTTAAATCTCGTCAGGTTGCAATTGAAACAGCTTTTATTCCTTTTCAGACAGCCCATGAAACCACTGCATATGAAAATAGACAGGTTACAATAGATTTAGAAGCTCTTTTTATTAAAAATGGAAGGGTCTATAATGGAAATATGAATTTCCAGGCAGATTTCCCTTCCCGTGCTTCATCCAAGGATCTTCTCACCATAATATTCCCAATCTTCAGTTACTGTCTACATCCTTCTTGATTGGATTTTAATATTCTAATTTTATTTAGTAGCACCAGGTTTGATTAAATATATATATTTAAACTTTCACATGATAGAAAGAGCACTGTAATGTGGCTTGGTGGCTACATTTCCATTAGCACAGAGTGCAATAGGAAAGTATATACTTAGCTTTTGAGGCACTCCAGATACTGCATTTTCACTGCATTAAGATCAATTCATATCCACATACACATTCATAAGCAGCGCACGCACACGTCCCGAAAACTCAGGGTGTTATGATGTCTTCATATCTCATCTGCATGGTATCCAGAACATATTTCCTTTCTCCTTAAAAGGTGGCCATTTGCAAAGCAAAGATCTCGCTCTTTAGAAGACCACTGGTCCAAACCGTAAGACTATCCATATCATCATGAGTCATAGAACAGGTAAATGTTGGCCAGTTAAGGTTCACAATTAAGGTTCACAATTACGTCTGGAAGTTTGCTGCAGAACTTATTTTGAAGGCATTCAAATAATTGCCCTTGCATAACATTGCTCAGCCACAGGACTAAGTGCTGCAAAAATATATTTTACGAAAGCGAGCGAAGAGAAGAATGGAAGATTGACACATTGGATCCTTCATGGCCCAGGGTGCTGGAAATGCTCGAACTTAGTTCCTTTTCTTGATATTTGGTGATTTTATCATTGATCGGTCCCCAGATATTAACAAATCTTCAATCTTCATTGTTGCTTTACCATCCATCAAATCTGCCCTTCGGATATCCAAATTTTGCTTCCAAATGCATGGCACTAAAAATTGTCCCAAAGGAGGGGACATAAAGCTGGAAAGATATTTGTGCACCCAGTCAAATTCTAACCAAATGATGCCACTACCAAGAAATCTATCAAGCTATTCGCATTACCAACTTCAACAAGATGCTGCTTCAGTGCTTCAAGCAGTCTGCCAAGATTCTCAAATCTGGATTCGGGAGCCCAAAGGTCTGACAATAATCTTTTCCTCGTCAACCTGCTGGATATCAGCAACATATCAAGCATTGGTTCAGCAGCGGCAGTGACTTATCAATCCTGCTCTCCTGCAGATCAGTCTATCTGGTCCACCAACTTCAAGGTTGAAACAGGCATTGAAGCTTGAGGAACCGCCAGAAATGTCAAAAGATTAGTAGTTACATTGATTCTTGCATTGAACACAGTAGTAAAAATGATGTAGTATCCATGGAAATTGACTGCAAATAGATTGTAGTACAGGTATAGATAGCATCACATAGATGATAGAAGTAGACTCCTCCAACCATTCTGCTCCAGTGGTTCAAACTATGTCAACTATATTTGCATCTTCCATTTGTTGTACATCCAGCAATTTTTGTATGACTGCCTAGGCAGGGTTCTACATTTCTATTCAGTTGAACATGAAAGAAGATTATGGTCTCTGAACTGCATACGCTTTACCAGAACATTACACATTATGCACCTCTTCATTTTGTGAGACTCTGGCAGCTTGCCCACCTACCCAACAAGCTGAACATATGGCATTTGACAGTGCTTCCTTATATGAACATAATTGCTTTCATTAATTATGAACAAGGACCTCATGTCCTTCATGCAGAGGTCATGGAAAAAAAACAAGATCTGTCGAGTTGGAAATGAACAGATGAAGCACATTTTTGAAGTAGGCAGAAAGGTGCAATCATCAAGATGCGAGGTGGAGGGCATAAGAGTAAATCATCTGGCCCTGCCAACCTCGCCGTCACTAATTTCAGGATGCTTGAGATAGTTGTTCTTGCACAGGAAGCATATGCAAACTACACTGGTCCTTCACTAGTCCATGCTGCCCTTTGGTATCTGCACTCTTTTTTTCTCCTACAAAGTAGGGGAATAGCATGATAAATAACTGTAAAGAATACATGTTCCGTGACAGGTAGACAAATGTGTAGATTGGTTATTTCCTACTAGCCAACGGTAGTGCTTGTTAGTAGTGGCTCCGTCTATTATGACTCTTATATTAACAAGAGGGTGCCTGCACCATTCAGCAGAGTAGCTGCTAGGACTAATTCCTGCAGATCGATGCTGTAAGATGCCGCGTTGTATCTTGATATGTGTTTGACTCCACTCATTACATGGTGTCAGAAAGTGAGTCCTACCTACTCCGTTCACGTTTATCGGGTTTTTAGTTTAAAAAATAATAATAATTATGTGCCAGTTATCTCTATCATGGCAAATTCATCTCACCATCCTAGTCCTCTGATCTTTGACTCTGATATTGCTGAGCACTGGCGTCTTTTCGAACGTGACTACACTCACTATGTCCGCATCGTTCATCGCAACGACCCCCCTGATGTGCGTGCTTCTGTATTGCTCAACTTATCAGGACCTGAGGCAATGAATCGTGCTGACAATTTTACATTTGAGCCTGCCGTTTTGGATGCTAATGGACAGGTCTGGTGCCTGCAGAGACGATTGATGATCCTGCCGTTTTGCTTGCAGTTCAGACAATTGTGCGACCTGCCCTCGAACTACATTACGAATGTAACAAGTTTTATGCTCGTATGCAACAGATTGATGAACCGATTGAACATTTTATTAGCGATTGAAACACATGGCTGCACGCTGCCAGTTTTGTGATCTGTGCAATGAACTCATCATTGACAAGCTTGTTGGAGGTATGCTCGATAGCAAGTTAAGGAGTGAACTTGTTCATAATACTGACCTAACCCTTAATCAAGTAGAGCACGCCTGTCGGATTGCTGAGATAACCTCTTCCCACACTGAGTCTGTGCCCTCCGGTTACCGTTCGCAGTAGTGTATCTTACAGACACCTCCTCTCCTAACACCCGTTCCCAGCCCTCCACTGCCTGGCAGGGGAGAGAGTCTGTTGTACGATGTCAAAATTGCAACTATTTTCATGCTACTGTGTGCTTATGGTAAAACCTGTAATTTCTGCAAGAAATTAAACCACTTTGCTCGATGCTGCCGTTCCCTTGATACTCAGCCAGCTCCAAAGATGAGCCTGCACCTGTTACAACATGAACTTGCTGATAACGAATGCTTAAAGCCTGGCTTGCCATTCCCGGCTCAGCTCTCAGAAAGTGAAGATACCAGCTCTGCCATTAATTCTCTCCCCCCTTCATCTAACGAGTAACTCGACCCTTAGGTAATCGTGTTTGTGGATAACAGGCCTTTGATCGCTAAGGTTGATACAGGGGCAAAATGCAACATCATCTCGTTATCAAAGTTTAAAAAAATCATAATGTTGAACATATTGAAAAGGCCTCGGCCACACTTTGGGCCTACGGGGAGATGATCTATACCCACTTGGGCAAATTTAAAGTGCACCATAGATGAGCAGTCACATACCTTAAAGTTTTATATTGTCAAGAGGGATTCAGAGACTTTGTTCGGTATCAATGCATGCCACGATCTAGGCCTGGTATACTTTGGCCGCACGGCCCATCAACTCCTTCTCGCTGACGGGCCCGCTCAACAAGAACTCTCTCAATACAAGGATCTGTTTAACGATGAGCTTGGCAAGTTGCCCTTCAAATACCACATTGTTGTCGATTCCAACATCGCTCCTGCGGTCCGAGCACATAGTGTTCCGCATGCCATGCGTGACCGAGTTCACAATTAACTTAAGCGGATGGTCTCCATGGGTGTTATTGCCGAAGTTACAGACCCATCTGACGTTCGCCATACGTTCGACATCCCCGATTCAAATTTCTGAGAATGCCCTTTAGCATCAGCGAAGTTTCCCAGCGTACGATGGAACAATTGTTTGCCGAGTATCCATGCGCCATCATTGTTGATGACATTCTCGCCTTCGGACGCGACCTGGCTGAACTTGATGCCAATCTGAAGAAAGTACTAGACCGTGCCAAGGACATTCAGCTCAAACCCAATCCCCTGAAGTGCAAGTTTCGAATGTCCCAGAGGCTACTTATGTCGGACATGTTCTCACAAGTGGTCTCAGACCAGACCCATCAAAGACTGCAGCTATCATCGAAATGCCAGTTCCTACTGACGTTGCGAGTCTACAAAGGTTCCTTGGAATGGTCAACTACCTGGGGAAATTTATTCCCAACCTCAGCGACATACCTGCTCCCCTGCGAGAACTGGCACACAAGGACGCTGCATGGTCCCAGTATCCGCAGCACCAAAGAGCTTTTGATATCCTCAAGTTGCAGCTGGCTAGCGCACCTACTCTTGCCTATTTTGCATTGGAGTTATTAGTAACGCTCACCTGCGATGTATCCCAGTACCAACTTGGTGCTGCTTGCCTGCAGACCACTACTGATGGCGACTGGAAGCCTGTTTGTTACGCCTCTCGCACACTAACTGACACTGACCAACATTACGCCCAGATCGAAAAATAATTGCTCTTAGTGGTTTTCGCCTGCACGAAATTCAAGGACTCTATTTTTGGGAAGTCTGTGATTATAGAAACTGACCACCATCCATTGGTCACTATTTTGAACAAACCCATCCACACTGCCCCAGCCCAACGACTGATGTCTCGCCAAACCCATGCTCCCCTGCCTGTGTCCCAGCAGCTTTTGCAGCCACAAGTTTGTTCCCCGCCTCCAGTCCAGAAATAACTACAATTCAACGTGATACACTGAAACATTTTTTTTGACAAATCCAGTAAGCCTCTTAAACCTCTCGACAGTGGATAAGTGGTTCGTCTCCAGACCAACAAAGGATCTGGCCGTCTGGGTCACATCTACGGCCAAAGAACCACGCTCTTATCTGGTTGAAGCAGACGGAGACACCACCGTCAACATATCCTTCCAGTGAAGGAACCGTGTCCTGTGACTCCATATACAGATGTCACATGTTTTGCATACCCTCCCACTACCGGTCCTGCTGCTCCACTATCAGTGACCGTTTCCACCGCGGCCTCCCTACGGCGTTCGGCGCCAGCTCGCCTATTTCAACACCTCCTCGCCCCATCGGGTCCCTGGTCACTTCCCCCATTCCTTCCCCGGTATCTTCTCCGCACACGCGCCGGGCAGGTTAGCAGGCCACCCATTAGATACGGTGATTTTGTGTAACTACACAAACTCTCCCATATGCGTTATTCCGCCACCTATATCGCTTAGCCATGCTCCTAGGTACCGTTGCTTTCTTTTGTTTCTACAAGGAAAGATGTAGATTGGTTATTTCCTACGAGCTAATTGTAGTGCTTGTTAGTAGTGGCTCCACCTAATATGCATTTTATATTAACAAGAGCTTGTCTGCACCATTCAGTATGAGTAACTGCTAGGACCAGTAATGTCCTGCAGATCGATGCTGTAAGTAGATCCAAGAAGATCATTCTAACAATACAAAAACAAAAACTATGCAAATTTGGTTAAGTTTTCAACTGAAAACTCATGGAAACCCTGCTTTAAGAAAAATCTGAGAGAATACGGTTTCATATTCTTTGACTACCAAAGTAATACATCCGGCCACCATTCTAGTTTATTCAGTGTTGTTATCTCCTGGAACCTGATATGGCTGAAAGCTGTATTTTGATAAAACTATTATCTTAGTTGTCAGGAGCTTGTATGGCAATTAATGTATTCAATATCAACTCTTGACATAATATTAATGACACTTTAAAAAGTGAAAAACAAAGTACTGGTTCTATTCTGGAAAATTCCACTAAAACTGAAAAGATGTGGTAAATTAGTAATTAGGGATTAATGATCAACCTAGCAATTGTAGGAACGAGTAGATTAATAGTTTGTTCTGAAAATTTAGGGAAGAATGATTTAAGGAGTATGAAAATGCACAAGAGAGAAACAAACATTAAAGTAGGCAGAAACATTCGTATTAATTACACAAATGTTCTTTTATATTTGCCCAAAACAGAGGCAAAGACGATTGCTCATTTTGCATATATTCCTGACATCTAAAGATGTCATCAATTTTCATAGAACTATGAAAGTCAAGTATGGTGAGCATGTTTAAATTTGAATATGGATGATTAATACAATTGTTTTGATATTCAAAACTTTACAATAAAACATTTCAAATTAAAAACTGAAAATTTGCTTACTTTAATTTTTGTACACTATCAACACTGATTGTTCACTGCAGATGAAGTCATTGTGTTAAGAGCTTACAAGAGCCACATCAATTATAGTCTACAATTTAAAAAGAGCCCATTCAAGGTAAAAAAAAAAAAATGTACTGAGGAATTCTGCATTTAAATCAACTGATTAAGATTGCGGTGATTTTCTTTACGACGCCAAGGAATTTCCATTTCACTAAAATCTATACGAATATATCACTCACTTCCAAAATCATGTCTCACCAAGAGCAGACATTTCCCTTACTCTGGTCTTTTCAGTGTGTCCTTAAATTAACTACTGGTCTGTAGCCACCAGAACATGTCACAACAACACACAAATTTCACTTACATCAGTTTGATCACTGAGCTTGTCTACCAGGAAGTGTGTGGAGTTGAATATCGTTTTTGTTCCAGGGTGCAGTTTGGGAGGTGGGATTCATTTCCTAAACTAGAAGCAGACAATGCTTGCTGAGTATTTGGAAAATCATATTCCAAAAAGGTTACAATAGTTAAACCACATAAAGTAACTTTTTAAAGAAAACTTTCACAAAATGTCTTTAAAACAAAGCCATAAGAGTACCAAATACACGGACAGCAAGTTATTTAATGGCAGCAAACCCATGTTTGGGAAATAATTTCCAAATTATCCATAAACTGAAACAAAGAAAAATTCTGAACTCAATTTCTTTCCTATAAAAGTAGTATTTCACCTCCCAACCATTCATCATCCCCAATAACCCAGAAGTGTTGACTGGAATCATGCAAACAAGTCATCCCAATTTTCTATCTTTAATTTGTGTTCGGCTAATCGATTGCCCAATGTGGCAATTAGTCAGTTAGTTGGTTTGGCTCCATTTTGGGCAAAATATGTAATTACAATTCCAAATGGCTGAACTGTCACAAATCTGTTTCAGTCTAATTAATGGACTACGTCTCGCTACTTGGACAAGTACATGAGATGTACAAAGAAAGATGCACAAAGTATGATAGAGAGCAAAGCAAGTTTATAGATTGGACAGATAAAAGTGGGAGGAAAATGGGAAATATCAGATTAAAATAAGAACGGGGTAAAATGGAGAAAAGGGGCTCAGCATTGTACAAGCAGCTATATTTCCTGTATATGACGACAGCCGAGCTATCAAAACATGCATTCACCAAATGAACTAACTGAAAATTTTAGGAAATAAAACTCCAGACTTCAAACTACTGAAGCCAATTGAACTTTAAAAAATAATCCTTTTTTGTAGTTACATTTTCCTCAATTAACGTAACAATGTGTATGTTTACAACTCAACAGATATAACAGAAAAGAAATTGCAAGAAAACAGAAAAGGTTTGTGACAAAATGTATAAAACTTTTATTGCAGAAATACATTTTAATACATTTTTTCCACTGTTTAAGATTGAAGTTATTTTTTTTTTTTAAAGAGCATTCAAGCTGTGATGTAAAATTGGATCATCTCTTAAGGGCTGCAATCGTCGGTGCACACTTCGATATGGTCGAGGACTAGGGATCCTTCACTCCATTGGGGCATTCTAAAATATGGTGAATAAAATAACACGTTACCTGTTGTAGCTAGTTTTGTTTAATTAGCTTACTGATTGAACCCAAAATGAAACAAGCCGTTATTCTGTTCACTGTGATTTAGCCCAAAGCTTAAGCAGTGTAACTTTAGCAGATGTAACCCTGTAGGTACCCTTTACTTAAATGAGTAAAATTGTAGTTTAAAGTATCCCGCACTAAAAAAGATTGTAATCAGCAAAATCAATATCCTATCGATATGCTAGCACAGAATTAAGCACAATTCTCATGCAAGGTGGAAACTGCACAATCAGATTCATCAGAAACTGGATACTGCCGTGTTTGGTTAATGTTGCTTTAAGACAAACAAAAATAAATTGGAAACTAAACTGCTTCATTATAGATTAACAGCATTATTGTAATTTAATGATTGCACTGATATAGTTGTATGTTTGCAGTGAGCATTAATACATCACCTCCCATCAATTGGTTTTTGCAATTCATGGAAAGCAAGTTTATCCCCACACATTGTTCTTGTGAATCAGTCGTGCAATGCCTCACATGATAGCAACATGTAATGCGATAAAGCATTTTAATACTCGTACAGCTGATTAAAATATGCAATGCACTTCAAAATTGCTTTCAGCTACACAAGCCAAAGACTAAAGTTTGTGAAATACAGGGGCCAATTCTATAGCACGCATTCAAAAATCATATTTACAAGAATAAATAAAAAGGCACACAATACTCAGCACCTCATACAATTTTGAGTATTCGATTTTTATTTCAGATTTCCAGCATCTGATTTTTTTTAAATTACTTCTTCAAAGTAAAATAATTAATTACAGAAAGCTGATGAAACAGGCTATAATGGCCTTCTGTTTTAGTGCCCATCAAAAGTAATCATCGTATTAATTACATCAAATCAATACCAGTTTTTTATTCTAATTTATCTGGGTCCCTCTTTATAACTTTATATATTTCAATTAGGTCTCCCTCCCTCAATCATTCTTCATTCCTAAGAAAATAACTTCAGCTGATCTCAAAAATAATAATTTTAAACAATTATTTCCAGTTCTGACAACATCTGAGCAACACTGATATAACTTCAGATTTTGCTTGGATAGTCCTTGGAAGAAGTGAATGTGTTGGGCCTATGAATGCTCTAAGCAGCCAATAATTTGTCATTAATTTACAGTGCCCTCCACAATGTTTCTGACAAAGACCCATCATTTATTTATTTGCTTCTGTACTCCACAATTTGAGATTTGTAATAGAGGGAAAAAAAAAAAAAAAAAAAAAATCACATGTAGTTAAAGTGCACATTGTCAGATTTTAATGACGGCCATTTTTATACATTTTGGTTTCACCATGTAGATATTACAGCAATGTTCATACATAGTCCCCCCATTTCAGAGCACCATAATGTTTGGGACACATCAATGTCATGTAAATGAAAGTAGTCATGTTTAATATTTCATTGCATATTCTTTGCATGCAATGACTGTTTGAAGTCTGTGATTCGTGGACATCACCAGGTGCTGGGTGTCTTCTCTGGTGATGCTCTGCCAGGCCTGTATTGCAGCCATCTTTAGCTTATGCTTGTTTTGGGGGCTAGTCCCCTTCAGCTTTCACTTCAGCATATAAAAGGCATGCTCAATTGGGTTCAGATCGGGTGATTGACTTAGCAACTCAAGAATTTACCATTGCTTGGATTTGAAAAACTCCTATGGTGCTTTAGCAGTATGTTTGGGATCACTGTCTTGCAGTAGAATGAATTGCCGGCCAATGAGTTTTGAGGCATTTGTTTGAACTTGAGCAGGTATGGTGTGTCTATACACTTCAGAATTAATTATGCTACTACCATCAGCAGTTGTATCATCAATGAAGATAAGTAAGCCAGTATCTTTAGCAGCCATACATGACCAGGCCATAACACTCCCACAACCATGTTTCACAGATGAGGTGGTAGGATTTGGATCTTGGGCAGTTCCATCTCTCCTTCATACTTTACTCTTGCCATCACTCAGATACAAGTTGATCTTCGTCTCTTCTGTCCACAAGACCTTTTTTCCAGAACTGTTTGCTCTTTTAAGTACTTCTTGGCAAACTGTAACCTGGCCATCCTATTTATGCAGTTAACCAGTGGTTTGCAACTTGAAGTGTAGCCTCTATATTTCTGATCGTGAAGTCTTCTGCAGACAGGGGTCATTGACAAATCCACACCTGACTCCGGAAGAGTGTTTCCGATCTATCGGACAGGTAATTGGGTATTTTTCTTTATTATAGAGATAATTCTTCTGTCATCAGCTGTGGTGGTCTTCCTTGGCCTGCCAGTCCATTTGCGATTAGTAAGCTCACCAGTGCTCTCTTGCTTCTTAATGATGTTCCAAACAGTTGATGTTGGTAAACCTAAGGTTTGGCTGATGTCTCTAACAGTTTTATCCTTGTTTCTCAGTCTCATAATGGCTTCTTTGACTTTCATTGGCACAACTTTGGTCCTCATGTTGATAAACAGCAATAAAAGTTTCCAAACGTGATGGAAAGACTGGAGGAAAGTCTAGGTGCTGAGAGCTCTCTCATACCTGCATTAAGGAGGCAATTAAACACACCTGAGCAATTACAAACGCCTATGAAGCCATGTGGCCCAAACATTATGGTGCCCAGAAATGGGGGGACTATGTGTAAACACAGCTGTAATTTCTACATGGTGAAACCAAAATGTATAAAAATATCCTTCAATGAAACCAAAATATATAAAAAATACCCTTCAATAAAATGTGCACTTTAACCATATGTGATTTGTTTTATTACAAATCTCAAATTGTGGAATACAGAGGCAAATAAATAAACAACGGGTTTTTGTCCCAAACATTATGGAGGGCACTGTAAATATATACATTCAAGGCATGCAAGATAGGAAAATGCTGACCCAAACAACATTTCTCACCACTTCACTTCCAGCTAGGACTCTTTTCATTCTCCACATCACATTAGTAAACACCTTCCACATTCAGGATTCCATTATATTTTATTGATCAAGCATTTTCCTCACTTATCACCTTGCCTTCACTTTCTGCCCATATTCAATGGATCATCTTCTAAAATGTCAAATGCCATCAATTGTGATCCCACTAAACACTTTCTAAATCCCCTTTCCCCAATGGAAATCAGTTTGTACCTCCATTTCTACCATTAGACCTGTTTGATCCCTTGATACATTTACATTTAGACAGCAGAAGAGGGAATAATTGCCCTTTAACCAACTCTCTTCCCACCATCTTCAACAATTTCCAGACAGTTTTCTTGCACTTATCATAAATTGTTGCATCAAACTGTCGGTTCACAATGTGACCATTGCATTTGGGAGACCAATCACGGCTTGGTGATTGTTTTGGAGAATGCTGCTGTTCTGTTCACAAGTCTGAAAGCTTCCACTGTATTCTTCTGTCCCACTGTCACCCTTCAGAGTCTGGTTTCCTAGTGTTCCAATTAAAATCAAATAATACTTGAGGATCAACACCTCAGCTTCAAGAAAGAAACATTATCTCCTCTGTACTCAGCATAAAGTTGAACTACTTCAAATAAAGCAGCAGTTATTTCATTTATAATATTACTTTCCTAATTTTAGTTAATGATTCTACTGCTAGTTACACCACCTCAAGTTCGATATTTGAAGTCATTTATTTCAATGTTTTCCTTTGATCAAGATATTTCTCGTCTCTCATTCTATTAAAATTTACTTTCCCTTTGTTTACACCTCCCCTCCCCCACTTCATTGCATACAAAATTTCTTCTTTTCCTTAACATTTCCCAATTCCGATTTTTAACAGTTAACAGTTTCCCTTTTGAGGGAAACATTTTAACAGTTTCCCTCACTGATGCCTGGCCCAAGTATTTCCATCATTTAAAAAATATGAAGTATTCTAATGATGTTCGATCCCTACGTTTGGTCAAATTGATTAAGGAGCTTTAGAACATTAAAGCAGAGTGCATAAACTGTCCTTCAATTTTAAGATTTAAGAAACATTTTCATTGCACTCGCGTATTCCACGGTGACTTATGATATGAAATTCATGGACGTTAACAATCTCAAGGATATGATCAGGCTAAAGGCTAATGCCCTACAATCAAGCAGTATGACAATACACATAGTTACAGGCTACAACTAAATTAAAATTCAGTATCAGGCATCAAATTTGGTTAAGAATGTGACAAAATCATTGACAATTTAAAATATATATAAAAATTCAATGACAGTTTATAATGAACAAATGTTGCTTAACATCACTGATAAGTAGTGCCTGAGATGTTTAGGCACTAAAAAACTCAGAATAAGGCAGGCATAAAGGCATAATAAAATTACGAAAAAGGCATGTATTGACAAAATAAAGTATAAAAAGTATGTATTTCCACCACCAAAATATGGTTAAAAATGATAATATAAAAGGTATACTACATTAAATGACCAGTTGCCTGGTTGCACATAATTTACTAGCATTTTTCAAATTTTCTAGACTCTATATTCATGTCAATATCATGTGCATTACAACTAACTTTGAGAACTTTAGCTATATTTTGTATTTCTTCAAGATCTTTGTTCGCTAAAATCACTCACATTTTCCTTGTATAACTTTATCTACATCACCAGAAACTTTACGAATATCGTCAGTTACTTTGTTGAAAACCTGCATGTTTCGCCACATTTCTCAAGGAAACTGGTAGCTTGTGGGAAGTTTGCAAAATTGGGAGCAATAAATTAATTTTTGGAGAAGACTGAACCAGCGGGCAGTGACACGAATGAATGAATGACCGACGGTGGCTCCCCAGTTTCGCCCCGGTGGTGGACATTTTCTTGTAATTTACACTATGTTAACAGGTTAATAATAATATTAATATTAACATGATAGCAAAGGAAATGTCATTGTAATCACGGTACAACTAGAGAAAATAGCACAACCTTTTAGCAAAACGGCAAAAAGCCTGATTTAGGCACTCGATTGTGAAAAAGGCATTATGTTGGTAAAATCATCAAAAAAGGCATGAAAAGGCATTGATGGCATTTATGGCAAAATCCTGGCTGTACTGATAAGTAAATGTACTGCATAAATATTTCTCAAATTAATTAATCCCAGCTAATGAGAACACTTATTTGTTTTCCTTTAGTCCAACAATCTTTTATCATCTTTTAGTTCAGATAAAAAGTACAAAAATTGGAAAAATTGGAGAAAATAAAACCTTTCCGTTTCAGGCTAACAAACTGTCAGATAGAGGCGGGTTTTCATCTCCAAAGGAACTTAGTTTACAAGAATAAAGATCTTCAATTCCAGAGAAATTTTGTTGGTTAAAGTAATGTTTCCATCTCCTTCGTTTCCTCTGAATGCACACCAATTTTACACAATGAAAGGAAGGACTGCTAACTTTCAGGTTGCTTCAGTCTCAAAGTTGAGACATGGGCTGTTCAGATCTGCAGCCAGTCAACCCATGTCATCATCAATGTTGCTGATGAAAAGCACCATCAAAACTTGTTACTTTTCATGCAATGTATATATTTGCACTAATAAGACTAATGAATGTAAATGATGTAATTCCTAATGTAACGATGTAATTGAATCAAATTGTTCATTGGAATTTATGACACAGAAACCCGAGTGCACATATTCCTTGACTTTACAGAACTTGATAACTGACTGACCACCAGATGATGGAAAGTCAGTCTGGGAAATCATTGTTAATTTTACCTGTTCAAATATAGCCCTAAGAGCACATCTTATTATCCCCAAGTGACACAAACAGCCCAAATTTTAAAGCAAGTGGGTTAAATTGAAGGGGATTGAATTAAAAGGAGTGTGAATGAATGTAAGATGTTCAAGTGGGTACACTGTTAACAATGGATGCTGCAGGAATTAATGATGGACCGTGGCTATATATAACCCACTTCAATAACTGTGAAGACTAATTTCTCACACTAAAATATGTGGTATGCATGGTTACTAACAAGATAAAATTAAATTGAAAAGCAAAAAGAACAGAGCCAGTCATGGGGAATAGATAATGCAAATAGAGCTTTATGCACTGAAAATGAGCTTGGTCTGCCCATGTCCATTGGTTCTCCCAGTTGCTAACCATTTTTACTCCTCTTCCTATTCCCACACTGACCTTTTTGCCCTAGGCGTCCAACACTGCCAGGGTGAGGCCACACGCAAACTGGAGGAACAGCATTTTATATTCCACTTCGGTAGTTTCAACCCATTGGTATGAACGTTGAATTCCCCTATTTTAGATAACTAACAAAGGCCCCTCCTCTCTCCTGTGCCCTGCCTGTTTTTCTCTCTCCCCCCTGCCATTCCACCAGCAATCCTTCACCTGGTTTCACAATTCATAATTCTTCCATCATTGTCTCACACCTTTTGGCTTTTCATCTCTGGACACTATCTAATCATCTGTCTATCAAAGAATCCCTCATCCTTCTGCAGTTGTACATCCTTCTGCAGTTGTACGGAGCCCTAGTGAGACCACACCTGGAGTATTGTGTGCAGTTTTGGTCCCCTAATTTGAGGAAGGAAATACTTGCTATTGAGGAAGTGCGGTGTAGGTTTACAAGGTTAATTCCGGGGATGGCGGGACTGTCATAAGTTGAGAGAATGGAGTAGCTGGACGTACACTCTGGAGTTTAGAAGGATGAGAAGATATCTCATTGAAACATCCAAGATTGTTAAGGGCTTGGATACACTAGAGGCAGGAAACATGTTCCCGATGTTGGGGGAGTCCAGAACCAGGGGCCACACTTTAAGAATAAGGAGTAAGCCATTTAGAACGGCGATGAGGAAACACTTTTTCTCACAGAGAGTGGTGAGTCTGTGGAACTCTCTGCCTCAGAAGGTGGTGGAGGCAGGTTCTCTGGATGCTTTAAAGAGAGCTAGATAGGGCTCTTAAAAATAGCAGAGTCAGGGGATATGGGGAGAAGGCAGGAATAGGGTACTGATTGGGGATGATCAGCCATGATCAGATTGAATGGCGGTGCTGGCGCAAAGGGTCAAATGGCCTACTCCTGCACCTATTGTCTATTGTCTATCTGTATCCACACTTTTCAATCTTTCTCCTGTCCCTCATCTCTTCCAGCTTTATTTCCCTGCCACCATCAGTCTGAAGAAGTCCTGACCTGAAACGTCACCTGTCCACGTTCTCCAGAGATGCACAAGAAGGAACTCGGATGCTGGTTTACCCTGAAGATAGGCACAACATGCTGGAGTAACTCAGTGGGTCAGGCAGCATCACTGGAAAAAAAGAAACAGAGATGGTCCTTTTCTTCAGAGATGCTGTCTGGTCCACTGAGTTACTTCAGCACTTTATTTTTTTTCCTTCTAATTTTTAGCCTATTTACAGAGGAAGCAAAGCCAGTTTACAAGCAATGCAATAAAGGGTCTTACTAATTTGATTAATTATTTAGTTATTATCTATATTACTGCAGTGATTATACTTCATATATGTTTATTAATAGCTTTGGAAGTTAACTACTGGATGCAGATCCACAAAGATGCCCAAAGCACTGTCAACTCTCCAGTTATGATATTTGCTGCTCCTAATTGGTGCAATTATTACATGTCTCAAAACTAAATTTGAAGAGGGCATATTTTGAATCTATTGAGCCACTCGTTAAATTGCATGTCTGGAACAAGCAATTCTTGAATTTTGGATTTTTGTAACATGGAGACATTAGGATTTATTGCATAAAATCTGGAATTGACCTACAATGGCTGCACTGCAGCTGCAACAATGATGGTTTAAAAAAAAACTCGTTAGTAGATTTTGAAGCTTGTACCTGTAGAAAACTAAAGAATGTTTTTTTCCTACTGGCTATTGTCAGCATACAAAAATGTTACGCATCTGCCAGTACATGGCCAATTTATTGCCAACTGGAAGGATCGAGACACAGAAACGATAATCTCAGTAAAAGCCAGTGATAATGGGTGATCTGGAAGGGGGTCTTCCTTCAAACTGATGCACTCTACACTGTAAATCCTGCGTACCCCACCTCCCTGTGCACTTCTCTTCTTGCCTTTGCTGATCTTGTCACAAGACATAGTGATGACCTTGAATTTGGTCAAAAAAGGCACGAGTGCGAAATTGTAACATTCAAAAATGAAAAATAAACTGTAGGTTCAAATATGAAAAGATTTGTATCCATATAACTATGTTGAATTGAAATAACTTAGAGTATGGGTGAGTTTTATTCAGATCAAGGTTTAAGTTAAAATTTAAACTGCTGCTCAAACCCTTTTCTGGTTTCCTGGGAAATTTCCCACACGTAAAAAACTGCCGCTAAGTTTAGTTCATACAGCATGTTAAATACCCACTGCAATAGCATATAGAAACATAGAAAATAGGTGCAGGAGGAGGCCATTCAGCCCCTCGAGCCAGCACTGCCAATCATTGTGATCATGGCTGATCGTCCCCTATCAATAACCCATGCCTGCCTTCTCCCCATATCCCTTGATTCCACTAGCCCCTAGAGCTCTATCTAACTCTCTCTTAAATCCATCCAGTGATTTGGCCTCCACTGCCCTGTGGCAGGGAATTCCACAAATTCACAACTCTGGGTGAAAAAGGTTTTTCTCACCTCAGTCTTAAATGGCTTCCACTTTATTCTAAGAATATCATTGCATTCTTCAGAGATTAATTACAGCAATAACATTCTAATGCCTTAAATGCAATTCATGATTTCAGATAGCAGCTTTCTCCCCATAATCTAAATGTGCTTCTGTTAAACTGCAAGTGTGCACTTCAAGGAAGGTAATGTGTACAAAAAAAATCTTTAAATGTTTTTGTAAATTCACTGACTGGTACCCACACTCCACTCAACCTTAACTCCCAATGTCTACACCCGCGTTAAAAACCCCCCTTCATTTGTTTTTATATGCAGAATTTGCATCTAAGCTACTTTAAATAAATTATTTCAGAGGTTTGGAGTTTACTTTAAATAAACCCTTGGGATTCCATGAAAGTCAAGAAGATATGGGACCAACTGAAATATACTAGCCTAAGGATTCCATCTTATAGCTGCTTTTGATTATTTGCTCCGTTTTGGAAACAATGGATTTTTATATCCAAAGTCAATTTCACCCATACCTTATAACATTTTTTTAATAATTATAAAAATATACTGAAGCTACCTATGTATTGTAGGCAGTTAGAACTAAATACTTGCAATTTGTTATAAGAAACTACTTTTAATTTTAATCATGCATGGGACATTAAAGAGCAACTTGGACATAACTCAAAGGAAAGTTCAATTTCTAACTCAG